>NC_083625.1:19549960-19849960 GCF_963584025.1 Labrus mixtus | reverse complement strand
CACAAGCTGTACACTCACTCTGTAGTCTCAGAGGAATTCTCGGAGCTGTTAGTGTAGGGGTGGGGGGGAGCTGTCTCATTATATTTACTGTCAGACTGGACGGACCAGGTAATGGGCTTCTTAAGCTGAAATGAAGATTTTAAATGAAGGGAGGTCAAAGAGATAACCTCAGAGGAGTTAAGTGTTGCTAGGTTCATGAGTGATCAGCAATCAAATTTTACTCAATTCTGGTTACTTTAGCCTGATGCATTACTGGGTTAACTTAAGTAAAAATCCATAAAAACATAAGGTTACCCATCAAGATAGTGTAAGGACATTAATCTGCAGATTCTTTTTTATAAATGATGTGTTGTTGGGTTTATAATATACCACCAAATATTAAATGTTCACCATATAAGATATTTACTGAATTAAATCATATAATGACTTTCTATATGATCAGACATTAAGGAAACATGCTATGTTGAAGTGCAGGCGCCTCTGACAATAAAGCAGCAGCCACTATGTGTATCATTGTAAGTTAAGGGTCCAGTCCAGAATGGTCTCTATTTGTTTTGATCAGTGAAGTAGGCCGTTTTGGACACCCCTCGGTTTGCCAGGAAAACGGCATACCAGCAGGTGATGCAGCGCTGGAAGAATGCAAGCTAACTGATTGAGTTATAACTGTTTCTACCTTACCTTTAAAGCCTCTGCATTTTTCTCAGAAGCTCCATGACGAGAAACATGTTAAAACTAGGATAAATATTGGCGATGGTTTTGAAAAAAGGAAGAGAGGTTAGAACTCAGAAAGGTTTCAAGACCCAGGCAGAGCTGGTTAAACACTGAAGCTTCTGTGTCCGCGACATGGCAACCTGCGTGCACATCGACTCTAGGGAGGAGGGGGCGGGGGGAGACAGCTCTCTTCAATGTGTGTTTTGAATTTGGACTGCAGTACCCATTTTAAACGTTAGGTGTCAGAGTTACATATTGCATCTTTAAAAACAAACAGTGACAGCAACTAAAATTTGAAAACACTAAGATGTTTATCGTACTATCCTACAAGAAAAGAAACAGCTTCAAACCTGTGAATGTCAAACCTAAGAAAGGTTTACATTTTTATACCTAGAAATAGTTTCTTAATGGTAGACACTCTGAGATGATATTTACAGCGTACAGAAAAGTAACGCTGGAATCTGAATGAGAAGTGCAAGATCATCTGTGTCAAAAGCTTTTGACAGGTCAATGAAAACAGCAGCACAATGTTTCTTCTTGCATGTTGGTGACAACATTGTCAACAGCTGAAGGGACAATTTCAGGTTTTGGGTGTCCTAAAGTTTTCTACTCTTGGCTTCTTCTCAAACCAAAAGCTGCGTCAGGTCTTTCTTCATCCAAACGGAGTCACTTCTGACCCATGAATGATCTCGTGTAAGGAAGTGTTTCCTCATGTACAAATTGTCTGTTTCCTCCGGTCCGCAGATGGAGTTGTGTTTCCTGTGTTCCCTCAGCTTGTGATATTCATTTCAGACGTCTGCATTGTTTGTTCTGGAAATGAGAAATATGTATCAGACGCAGACGATGTCTCATTCATCACCGGCTCTTCTGTCCGAGTATCTCTCCTTGAAGACAGACAGATAGCTACAGCAGCGTATTGCGTGCGGCTCACACCGTTGTCATAAGCGGTCATTGTGGATGTGAGTGTGTCTTATTCCTGGGACAGATAAAGAAACCTCTCCCTCTCTCTCTGCGCTGTAATTGTATATTGCCTCCATGCACCGCAGATGTAACTATCAGATCGTATGAGTAATGAAAGTCCTGAAATGAGATGCTCTTCTTTTTTTCAAAGTGTCATGTACAAACGTGTTTGTAGCTGCTTGAAAGGGTATTTGTGTGCATGTGTGTGTGTGTGTGTGTCTTAGGAATGGAAACAGTGATCGGTAATCATTTGGAAAGGAGGAATGAGGCGCCTCATCAATCACACGTGTTCGTTAAAGGTTACATCGCCAAGTTTTAAAGGGAACCTCAGCAAGGGGAATAAAAAAGTAATTATCCTTTATCATCAGCAGAGGAGACTTGACATAATTAGGTTTTTCTTTTTTGTTTGAAGCTGATTGGTCTTCCTGTCCTTGGGGATTAAATATATCAGCTAATCATTCAACCGTTTCAGCCTGTTATAGTCACTAACATCATATCACACAGAAAGTTATCAGATGTGAACTGATTCCTGAACGCCTCTGTCTGTCTGGGTATGTGTTGTGTCCTCCTAACCTGACAAACAACAGCCTCTCTTCAATCATACAATCTGCGGGATGTTAAGCGGCATGAATTTTCCCTTGGGCATCAATTAAGTATCAAACAATTACAACAATTACAATCATTTTTTTTTTTTTTATAGAAGAGGCCACATTACTCAGACCTCCTCTTGTTCAACATACAATATGTAGAATTTTATGACAATGTTTCTACATTAAAATATCTAAATTAATTCAAAATTGAATAAACCTATGTAATATATATTCTTTGGTTGAGTACTTACATTACCTCAAATATTTCCAGCAGTTGTCAGCCAGAGAAATCCGTAATTATATAGTGGGACGGGTCTTGTCCAGGTGGCAGCCATGATGAGCCGCCGTGACAGACTGAATGTTTATCGCTTCCGTGGCAACACTGGATGTTTCGCCAAAGACCACTACATAAGGAAGCGGGAATACCTACTAACAGCTGCTGTAATTGCTGCTTTGATTAAAAACGTCTTGTAAATGATACTTGGATACATCTTGGGGAAAAAAATATTTTATCTAAATGAGTTTATGGATAAATAAAATCTGTCCTGATGTTTAATGCTCTCAAACCCTGAGCCCTAAACCCTGAAATGATAACCTTGGGACCTCTTATACAATGGAAAAGTTTTTTTTAAATAAAAAGGTTGAGGGTTGATTTAGCCCCAGTCCTTGTTCCATACAGAGTTTTTTTTTTTTTTTTTTTTTTCCTATCATTTCAGACATCTAATTTTACCCACTTCTGTTGCCTACTGAACTTTCTGGTTATACTGAAGTTTTAAGAGGCATAAAACAGGCCATTGGCTGCTTTAAAAAAAACTTTTTTTTTTATCATGCTTAGTCTGTATTTTTGACTTGTAAATCCAAAATTATGGCTTTAGCAATATCAGTTTAGTTATAAATGTTTCAGACAATGTGTCCCCTGCTCTGTCCAAGTTTAAACTATTTTAGGATTCCAGGTTAATATTTGACAGGATACTGTTACCTGAAGTGCAAATATAACTCCTCTTGGTCACAGATCTGGCTGTAGACTCAGGTTTTGAATTAGAAGCGCACAGAGACATTGTGGTTTCTTTTCCCATCATCATGACGCTTCTGATCACCTGCCTTCTTCTTTTGTCTGTGGACTCATGCTGGGCTGTGCAGGCAGAGAGAAAGAGAGGGCGCGGAGGAAGACTTATGGTAAAGGGGGCAGGATGAAGGAAGGGGGTTGAGAGAGTGTAGGAGAAAGAGAGAGTGAAAGCCAAGTGAAAATCCATATACATGATTTATACCAGCGCCACAGTGCGCGGTAGGCAGGAGTTATCTTTTATTTATGAGAGCATCAGCGGCAAAGCGCCCAGATGTTAAGCTGTGTGGGGATCTCATCTCGCCAGAGTCGCTCTCTGGTGATAAAGCTCCAAGGTTTGGCTGTTTGGAGGCTGGGAGGGCGGCGTAAGGATACGTGTGGACGAGGGAGGAGGCTTTGTCTTCTTTGACAGGAAGCGCTCGGCTGGATGGTTGTTTAGCTGACAACACTGGAAGTTAATACGCCTCCTTTGATTGCTCTCCGTTTTTTTACTTAATATGCAATTGTTGAGCATCTTGTTTACTGTCATTTTAGGTATTTTACCAATCAAAGGGAATGATATGTTGCCTTTATTACCTCCATGCTGATGGAGTATTTTTTTTAATATAGGTAATTTGACCTAATGACCCGATTGTGAAGTGGAACAGAAGGTAAAAAGGGTGAACTTTACGTCCCTGCCTGTCATTCATCTGCTGGGTGAACAAATTCATATCATTCATTTAGATATTACGGAAGCCCTAAGCAAACTTTACTTCAATACATTTATTTAGTCAGTTTTCCCATAATATCAACTAATTTCTGGTCTTTCCATCAAGATGTCGACTATTTTACATGTTCAAAATTATAAAAGCATAAAACAAACAGAAATAGACTTAACTTACTTCATTAGTGTTGGTAATGGCAGCATGGCATGTCGTTGGTCTGGCCTATCACAGGAACTACTTTTGTTTTCTAGATCACCAGGAAGTGAAATCGTTTTCATGAGACTAGAGCTTTTATAACCTGAGATAATTAGGTAGTTTAATCAGCTATAATGAGAAAAATCAGTATTATCTCAAGCTAAAAAGAAAAGTAAGTACCAATAAAATTAATGAAATATGTGGATGTATATTCTCTTAGGGTTTCAGTAAAATACCTTACCTGTTCATGTTCATACTGTTCTTGATTCTATAGGAAAATTAGAGATGTTTTCTGTTTTCTTTTTGTTACTCTTAATTGTCTTATTTATTTTTAGTTTATGTGATACTTTGGCTGTGCAGCAGTGGCTCAATCTGTAGGTACTTGGGTTTGGGACTCCAGTTCAAGTCCGGGTGCGGAACAAGTCTGGAAATTGGTCTGATATTTGGAGAGGTTCAATTCATGAGCACTGCCAATGTACCCTGGAGCAAGGCACCAAACCCCCACCAGCTCAGGAGTGCTTGCTGTCTGCAGCCCCCCTCACTCTGACATCTCTCTATGTAGCTAGGACTGTTTGTGCATGTGTGTGTATTTCAGCCTATGTGTGTGTAGCATGTTCCACAACAGAGTGTAAAATTGAATTTCCCCTCATGGTATAAATGCATGATATCTTCTTCTATCTTCTAAAGATTTTAAAAGCAAACTTAAGCAAAAGAGAATGTTTCTATTCATTGTGTATTGCAACCAGCTGATTCCCTGCTCAAAGCATTGATGTAAATCTTTCAATGCAGACCAGGCAAGCAGTTCCACTTTTTAACAGTCTTTCTTTCATTGTGGCAGTTATCCATAACCCTTTTCACACAGACGGAAATCTCCTGAAAAACTCCGGAGATTTGGCTACCCGGAGGTTCTTTAAGCTATGTGTGAACGCAAACAGCCAAATTTTTCGCGCGGTCTTTACCCAGAGTTTCTCCGGCCAGACCCCTAATATTTTTTCAGCAGAAAGTCAGAGTGAGTTGATGTCTGAACGCAGCTGAATATACTCCGGAGATTTCAATTTGAGCCAATGAAAAGAGAGTGACGTTTATATAGTGACCGGCTAAAGTGTCTGCATGCGACCACTACGATCTCCATGCATGTAATTAAACGGCTGCATTCTGTTTTCTGGTCGTCAGTATGTTGTTCTCCTCTCTTTTGTGGATGTTGTCATTCCATTGGATTACACATAGCATTGATATAAAGGCAAATATTCTCATTATAGCGTCGTGTTGCGGACTCTGTTGCTACGGCCGCTACTTCCGCGTTGTTTTTTTACATCACGTCTTACCTCAGGAAATCCCCCGATCCTCCTCCCCTCTGACAGGGAAAGTCTCCAGCTGTGAGGAGCATATGTGAACGGCTAGGTCGGGAGAATCTCCGGAGAAGTCCTCCTGTAAATATCTAGATATTATCCGGAGTGCATATGTGAAAACGGCTCATTTCAATGACAAAAGTTGGTTACTGTTAAAATAAGCTTGTTGGGAACTCTTTGTATTATAAAGGTTAACAAGTAACCACTGTTTCTGGGCGGAGGTGTGTTTTGGCAAATTGGTCATATTCAGAGGGTCCAGGACCCTAAATGTGAGTATGGACCTCAGTTAAGAGTGTGGACTCGTTTATGAGCAGTATTTATAAGGTGTGACTATAAGAGGCAGCCGTATCATTTCTAGCGTATGATAGAGTTTAAACTACAATCTGAAAAAGACCAAAAAAAAGCTCAAGTGCTGATGGATTCATTTTCTGGACTGGCTCATTTTCTTTTCTTTCATCATTTATCTGTGGAGGAGAAGACACTTGTTGTTTTCTCTTCTGTCAACAGCTCATCAGAGAGGCGCTGAGGATTCATTATGGAAATGAAGCCCCTCATTGTCAACCTTTTGCAAATCAGATGCAAAAATCTCCAACCCGAGCATCATCATCACCATCAATCTAACCTCACATTAACATGGCCAGGATATGAAAAACACGCCTCGAGTGCGAATAGTGCTAATAAAGACGGCTGCTAATGTTGTTCCATAGCCACTGGAGGGTGGAGGATGCGGCTCTCTCTGTAAAGTGAGCTTTTTTTTTTTTCTCTCTCACAACATGCCAGCGTTGGTGACAAATGCCTAACAGCCGCAGGGTTGAGTGCGGAGAGATTTGTGAACTGTAACAGGAAGGGAAAGGTTACACTGTGACCAGGTCACAGAGCGCCTGCAGCAACACAGCAGGTTCTGATGTGTGTTGGTTTAACTGAGGCTTCTTTACAGCGCAGACAGCTTTTTCCTGGCAGGCTAAACACATTTCAAGCATCATATAAGCAGAATGTGTTCAGGTTTTTAAGGAGGTTCTAAGTACTTTAAACACTTAATGCTGCTTTCAGGGCTTCTGTGCTTGTTCAAAGTGTTTACTACATGGCTCAGCTTCATCCTAAAAATAGACGCTGGGCGGATGCTTTCCAAACCAGGTGAAGAATTATGTCATCTATTCGCTTTAATATCAAGTAATTATGGAAACGAAATAACATTTTGGATCTGCACTAGCCTCCACCCAGTTAGGTACTACACTATATATTTAATATTTTAGTTTTTGTACCCATGTGTCAAGGGATGGGAAGGACAAAATATGTATGTAGAGGATAAAGATTTCTGGATAATATGTCAAACTTGCAGAATTCAATGGTAAAAAAAAAAAAAGAAATCTCACAAAAAGTAAAACGATAATCTAATCTGAGATTCATGGAAAAAAGAGTAAATAAATATTGATGATGATGATAATCAGAAATATAAAACAACTGGCTCATCAGAAGCAAAAGACGGAAAACAACATATTTCATTTAAATAAGCTTGAGTATGAAAAACAAGATTGCAACGATTACAATGACTTAATGTTGCATATACGTTAAACATTTAGGAGCTTATAAATGATAGTAGGACTACTTCAACAGTAAGTACAGGACTACGGGATAAAAATTAAAATAAAATAAAAAGTCAAAGTTCTTCGTTAGTGATCCTAAAGACACGTTATGTAACAAAACATGCCTTATTTGATTCGACATTAAGAAGAAATAAAAGCTAACATGAATGACTGAATACACTCTTTATCTTTCATGTTAAAAAAACTCGAGATTCTTGGTTGCGATGGTGTCTGTTAACTTGCCCCTCCACCTCTGCTCCATTATCTCAATTGAAGCAGTGAGTTACAGTAAACGGTGAGCATAAACGTGACACTTCTTGGCTCCTGCAGCAGGTGCTTTAGCTATAAAACACATTCCATTTCAATGCTGAGCTGCAGCGTCTGGATAGCTCACTCGCTATTAGCAATTACTGGAAATGTAAAAGGTTTTTGTTCTGCACTGCCAGTTTGGGATCTAAAACAGTTTCAATGCACATTAAAGGGATCAGATGGGAGTATTCCAAAAACATTTTCAGTTTCAGTGAGGGGGGGGGGGGGGGGGGGGGGTCGTCCCAACAGTTACATGTTTGATGAAACAGAAATCAATAGATCAGGTATTATTATCAGGAAAGTTATTCTCTCAGTGACTGTCTGTAGAGGAGCATTTCTGTGTGTGCATATGTGAATATATGTGTGTGTGTGTGTGTGTGTGTGTGTGTGTGTGTGTGTGTGTGTGTGTGTGTGTGTTTATGTGTGTGTATGTGTAACACAGCCCTCTGGATGCAGACAGTCAGACAAAGAGCCACTCCCTCCTGCTTGCTGAGGGCTGTCGTGTAGATGCAGGTTGAAACACTGACTGTGCCTCCTGAAATGAAGTAATATTCCTCTGCACAGGGGATGTAGAGTTGTTCATATCACAGGACGCTTTTTACATGTAATACTTTGTTTTATGTATTCAGCGCATCGCCTTGATTTAAGCTAATTCTTTTTTCTTCCATAAACAAATACGACTACATACAAACTCTGTACTAGTGATTGGACCAGTTATTCATGTGTCCTTGTCAACCCGTTAAACCAACAGACTGATATGTAAGAGATTTGAAATAGATTTAGATTTTACAATTAAGCTGAGCCACTGAAGTGTCAGATCATTGTCACAATACCATTGTACCATGTCTTTGTTCAGCTATTGTCAAACCACTGATTAAAAGTGTCATGAAGAAGTCACAGCTTTCTACCTAACTTTGCTCCATCACACACAGAAACACATCTCAGTACTTAGTAAAAAAAATAAATAATAATATCTAATTCAGATTCATTCAAATACGCTGCCTCTTTTTGGAGATGCACGTAACTTTCATGATGAGATTTGATGAAAGATTATTACAAAATGAAGTTAAGGCCTTGTCTCAGCTATCTTAGCTTAGCATAAAGGCTTTAAATTAGCTAATCTCTGCATCAAATTTTTGTTGTTTTAATCGTTTTGTGCAGCTGGTTGCTGTCAATGTTTTTCTGCACTCTTAGTTTTTTTTAATCTTTTATATACACTACATACAACAGCGAGCCTCGACAAAATGCAGATCACCTGTTGTCGAGTGACACTTTGTCAAACTTGAGTTATGTTATTTGGGCAACAAAATAAAACATACTGCTGATGAACAGTTACAACAGCAAAAAACAAATAGATCAAGAGAAAAGGAGGGGGAGGGGGAGGGCTGAGCAAGTCGCTGTGTGACAAGTGCAGATGTGTGAATGTGTGTGTATGTTGTGTATGTGTGTGTACGGTGTCTGTGTGCAAAAAGAACCAATAGGAATATTTCAATAAGAAAATGTATTCCTTCAATATTTTTTAATATAGGACCCTCTTCCTGTCACTCTCAGCACAAGTACAACCCAGTGCTGTGGGAAAACAATGCTTAGTTTACAAACAATCATTTACATTTTAAAGCGAGTTTGGGTATGTATGGAACTATTTAAACATCTTCCTGGAGTCTCCCCTTGTTGCCTGGCAACTTCTCATTGACCACATGTCCCTGAGAGATGTATTTGTATTCATAAATGTGATTTATACATTTTAAATTGAATGATAATAGCGTTCAAATTCAGTGGACAAATAATGTTTTTATTAAATTATTCAACATTTCATTTGAGCGAAACCAACAGTTCAATATGTGCATGACAAATTAAAATGAAAGAAATTCAAAATACAATTTCACATGAGTTCCTCCGGCCTTAACCACAGACGCCTCCACGCCCTCTGTTTCTTCACCTCCAAAAACAAATCAGACAAAACAGAGGGAACAAATATTCAGCGGAGGACGTTAGATCTGATAAGAACTGGAGAAATGTACAGATCAAGATGCAGAGAGTTTAATCTGTATTCACACTGCTGTTATTGTGTCATCAGACATCCCATCAGCCTGTATGGCCTCTCCTCCCCACGGACCCTCTCATTATCATAATGTCCCTGGACTGAGCCCCCCCTCCCCCCCCCGGTCCCAAAGGGCCAACAGGGTCTCCATTTCACTGCTCTAATAATGGAAAGTGCCTCAGAGCCTCCGCACACCTCCAGGTTTAGTCTGCTTATTTCTGAGCCATTAGGAATATTGTGAGAAAGAGTGATACATGTGCACGTGTGTTTTTAGCGTGTGTTTGTGTACATAAAGGCGTGGACAGATGTATTATGGGAATAATCCATTGGCAGTTAATGGGATTTCAGTAGGAGCTTGTGTTGCTGACAGTTTACTGTAGCTGCCTACCTCACTGTGAATTATTGAACGACTGTGAATTCCTATTAGTGCCTGTGACTATGGAGTAGACCAGACAAAGAGCTGCACACATAATGAAAACCGTCTTATAAACACACACAACTGGATTCAGAAGCAAACACACACAACACATTCCATTTGGCAAAAATGTGATTATTCTCCTCAAGGTTAAAGATTTAGAGAAGTGAAAAGCTTAACACGCTTAAGAGAAAAGTAGCATCATCCCCTCACAGCCTAGCTACCTTCACCCTGTACACCTCACACACCGATAACACGAACATCTACACACTCTCTTCAAACCAACAGGACTGAGGAAAGAGCACTTCCCAAGTCGCAGGGAGCCTTAATTTAATTTCTCTGTGTTGGCTGTGAGATGAGACGAGGTCATTTGCATTTCAGTGTTTTTTTAAGCTGCTACTCAGCCCACCAGTGGAGCACAGACAGACAGATACACACACACACACACACACACACACACACACACACACACACATACACACCAACACACAATCAAACAGACACACACATAGGACAAGGGTGGAGAGGCTTAAATGAAAAAAAGAAAATCATGTTTTAGTGTGTCTTTGTTTGGTCTTCTGGAGTTTGTCTGCACCTACGTGTTTGTCTCATTATGCAGAAACACAAGGTTACAGTGGCTGCCTGCTGAGTGTTTCTTCATCCTATTCGAGCTTCCCACAAGAACACGAGCATCGCAGACAGAACTATTAAAGGCCAAGGTGCGCCCTCAGCCGAGCTGTCTGTCAGCATGATTGGTTGGCTGTTTGTAATCGATGGCGCCCGGCCCAGCCTCCTAAATCCATACAGAAGGTTTGGAAAGATGAGATGGCAGAGGGAACATAGGTGGCAAGGAAACTGTCACACACACACACATGCAAACAGTCCTTGTTTAAATGGCTCCCCACTGTTTAAGACCCCATCCATCAGTGAGTGAGCGTGTGGCATTTTGACTTAAACCGTGCATGGATAATGGGCTTGGCAGCCACAGTACAGATAGTGGGACAGAAGCCCAAGGAGCGAGCAGAGGGGGGGCTCATTAATCCAGGAGCATGCCGTGACACTGCCAACAGGCTGCAGCTGGATTGAGGAGCATCTGTAGCACCCCTCCAATCCCAGACCCACCCGCCTCTCTTTGGAGCAGTGGTCTGGCCTGGTCTGGTGCAGCTGACTGCCAAAGCAGATGGTAGATTGGGTGGGTACAGGCTGGGCAGAGATGTGCATGGGCAGTGATGTGGCTGATGGAAGCACACAGACATGCTTTGGCACGCTCAGGGCACGCTGGTCAAATTTACTTACAGAGAGAGTTTAATGTAGGAGTCATGGTTCTGCATTTGTAGGGATGGACATGAAGGGGGGCTTTGGGAGTTGGTACAATGTAGAGACTTTCTGCTTTAACCTGGAGTGAGACTACTCAAAACCAGCCTGAAAGTGGCGGAACTGATTGCCATTTAATCCTAGGTGTGTGTTACTGTACAAAAGTCAATGTATGTATGAGACACAGACCAGCATACGTTGCTGTACAATATGCAAGTATTACACACAAAAAAAGAGATCCTCAAGCTGCAGAATAAATAATAGGCCTTAACTCCTTTAGGGAGCAGCACTTTGTTTGTTGTAGTAGTCTTAAAGGTCAAGCTGTCACTTTTGAGTCAGGTGGTTTAAAGGCTAACTTATCCCTCTGACATAGAGGCAGATTTGTTAAAGTAAGTCTCTCCTCTGTGTGAATAAAAGTACAAGGATGTACCACAGACATAGTAAATTGCAAACAAAACAAGGGTTGTTATACTGTAGTCGAAAGTTTTCGGATAAGGGTTCAAGTATAGCTGCTTCATAATGGGACAGATCCAAAGGCTTACAATAGGAAATGTTCAACATGAACATTCTCAAAAGCAAAGAAGAACTTCACTTACTTGGAGATGTAACACTCTAAGTGTCATTATCGTTCATATCGAGTTACTCATTTAGCTACTTTAGGCTTTCAAAGTGAGTCACTTACCAGATAAATCAATATATGCTACTTGCAAATTAAAAAAAAAGTGATTCATTTCTGCTAAAATGCTCCCTTGTTCGGTTCCTCAAACTCAAGAAATCTGATGACACAACCTCAACTGGTCTGTTCTGAAGCTTATGATGGCTCTCTAATGTTGCCATTCTTAAAGCTAGATATTGCTTTATAATCAACATTATAATGATTTCTAAGCGTTTTCTACATGTTTATCTTTTATATATTGTGTCACAGAAAACATGAAAATAATTCGGGAGTTACAAGAGTTAAAATAAGTGAACACATCTTACATCAGCAGGAGACATGTTTGTTGTTTCCTCAACACAAGTTCTGCAATGATGAAGTCTTTTGGTAACTGACTCATGAGAAACATTGGAAATGAGGTTTAATTCAACATAGAGTCACCCTGACTGTGCTCAGATTGTTTGGCTCACACAGAA
The DNA here is from genome assembly GCF_963584025.1 of Labrus mixtus. Lineage (NCBI taxonomy): Eukaryota > Metazoa > Chordata > Actinopteri > Labriformes > Labridae > Labrus > Labrus mixtus. Next base: position 19,837,595 of record NC_083625.1, on the reverse strand, counting down.
GGATCCAGCCAGGCAGTTATTGGCCGGTCATTCACAGTCAGCAGCTTTACAGATGGTTTCATGGTGATATTTAGTTCACACATTCATCACACTCTGCTGTCTAGATCTCTGAATGCATGTCTGCAAATTCATTTTGTCTTTGTTGTTCAATCAATGATGGCGCGTTCACCTCCGATGCATCAGTCCTGCACCACTTCAGTCTGGTTCTGAAATGACACCGTTAATAAAGCCTAAACACACACTCAGTGGTGTCCAAACTCAGACATCAATACACTAATCACATACCCAGTACAAGCCAAACGCCACATCGATGCGCCATAATCTCAAATGTCAAAGCTAATGAATGTAAATTTATTCAGTGAACCTTCGCTCACAAGTTAAACTGTTGGAGGTGCAACAGGGAGCACAGAGATGAGCTGTCCGGCAACCAGATTCAGCCTGACATTCGTCTACACTGATGAAACATTTTTGGTGCTCCATGCTGCAGCTGTGCCTCACGTCTGAGTTCCCTGTAGATGTTGCAAGAAAAAATGTATCTTTGCAGACCCAGAGACTTTAAAAGGACAGAGTAGCTTTTTTGTTGTTGTTGTTAAGCAGCTATCAGTGTGATGATCAATGACAAATTTTACCAATAGGACACTTCAGAGTCAGGTCTCAGGTCTCATTCTGGTCTGATAAAGAGTAAATAAGACAACAATTCCAAGTAATGACCTCAGTAGCCCACCAGCCAACGCAACCAGCAATACCAACAAAGGATTACCAACAAGAATTTCAGCACCTATGTTATTTTCTTGACAGGTTTGTGAAAAGTACTTGTGCACAGAAATGTCAACATGTATATAAAACACTAAAAACAGTTCCTGGGCACCTTTCCTTTATACATCCCAATTAACATAAAACTGAGCGCACGATTCCGCAGCGCCCTGGGCCAGTCCGGTCAGGTTCTACTAACGCTGTGCTGGAATCCCAGAGACTGATTGTAAATACGATGAAAGATATATGCAGTGAATAAAAAAAAAAAGAATGACGTTCCTGGTGGAATAAGTCAAACATTTAACACCTTGTTAAATAATGAGGAGAAATGTTTGCCTCAATGTCCTGTGTTGTTTCACATTCTGTGAATCCTAATGGCTCTGTAAAGATACAGTCGGCGGCACGTCATAGTTGGGGGGCGGGGCCTCCCGTGGGGGAAAAGAATCCTTTCCCCACAGCCACCAATAATGCAAATGCACGGATTTTGAACTCCGATGGTAGCGCTTACAAGCTCTCATGTCCCATATTGATTCATTACTGTCAATTGACAAAGAAAGATATATTAATAAACCAAACAGAATAGGATGGAATTGTTGTCTGATATGTTTCAAAAGACTGGACGAAAGATCCAACTAAACGGCCCGAAGTGTTGTTCCAAAATGCAGTGCTGAAGTGCTGACTACAGGCATACACTTTTGAATTTTGGATATCACTAGCGCCTAAGCTCGTCCTCCCGCCTTCAGTCTCTTCTACTACTTCTACTCTGTGCTTCGGTTGGGTAAAATATGAAACCTTAGATTTGATATTTCAGTTTATTTGTAGTGAAGAAGGGCACACAGCAGCACTATAGCATTGTGTCTTGCAGGTTTGTTTTTTCCCCTTAGTGCAAACTGGATGTGATGTTTTGTGGGCGTTCCCCATTGACGCTGTCTGTATCTATTGCTGAGTTTGGCTCAGTGTTAGGTTCCGGTGCCGGGCCAGAGTCAGGTTCGTCCATCTGTAGCCCCTCATGGCACAGTCACACCACGTTGGTTTGCCACACTGTGCAGCGTGCTACATGCTTGCACAGGAGGTGGGAGTGCACCTTGTTTCCTTTGTGTCATTAGTAGAGAATACTGTACAGTTTACTTCAATTTTTACTGCAAAATTTCTTTTTGGCACAGTGGTTAAGGCATGTTAGTGTTTGTTTCCCTTTTCTGATGTCAAACATTATCCATATTGAGGCTGAAACTATGAAGGAATATGTTTTTATTTATCCTACTTCATCAACGTAAACTGAATGTCAAATGTATTATGGTTATGTGATGAGTTTCAGAACTATTCATGTTGGCACTGTCGAATGACAGTGTTTGGGGGATGGCCTGCACATTTTCACGGCTGGTCTAGAGTTTGCGGCAGGGTCCGCACATTCTCACGTCACGCTGATTTGCATACATCCCGACGTGCATGAAACACAGCGTACTCAGCATTTTAGTGTGCACGCACCGTTTGTACATTGGGCCCCTGGAGATTTGCACTTACTGCCTTACTATCCCCCTCAATCCTCTCCTGTTAAAAACTCTCTGTCCCGTTTTGAATCCCCTGTAACTTCATCATTGGTAGGAACCACTGTGATCTACTTTTGTCCCGGACTATTAATCTATTTTCCTGTCGTCAAACTGCCCTCTGTCGAGCAGAAAGCTATGCTTACTTTTGAGGATATTCAATTCAGATTGTCAGCTGTATTCCTCAAATAATCTGTATGCTGTTCAGGTTGAACCTGGTTGATGAGCATAATAGCAGAATGGAAAAAAAGATAACAGATTACACATAATGGTGAAATGTGATTTTGATTAGTAGATGCACCCTCTCAAAGCCTTCGGTCAGCAGTGATTCGAGTCTCAAATAAGCAAACTTGTCTTTTAGGAAAATGTTATTTTAACTCAGAAGCAGATTTGTGTTGTCTTTTCCAATTATACAGACTGTTTTCTGCACATTCACAGTCTCAGCACATCAACTATCATTAGTCAAGACAGGCACCAAATTGGGCTGCTTAATTTGACCAAAACAGAAAGAGGAGAAAATTGCTAATGACAGGGAAGATAATCCACATCACAAACAGAGCATGTGCACGGATGTGTGTGTGTTCATATCTGTGAGTAGCTGAACACACTCTTGAAGTGTTGATGAGAGTAATCTGGACTTCATATGTCTCCACTCTTGTAAATAGCAGGCAGCTTCTTTCTAATTAGCTCACAAAATGATTTGAACAGGAGTATGTGTGGGCGTGCTCTACCAGCTCTACAAAGAGAAACCTTATCATGGTTTTATCGCTGGGACCTGCTATGTGGAAGGAGACATCTGATAGGCTGACTGTTCCCTCCACAGTCAGTCTGAGTCTGTGCTCTATTGTATCAGCTCTGTGGGGGATTGTGGAGGAGAGACACTGATGGTCTCATAGCTGCTTTTTAGTGCATGCTAATGGCTAATTAAGCATTTCATGACTAAAGCTGCACGGTTATTCTCATTACATGCTACTCAGTACTCCCAGAGTGCTATAACATTGAGATGAGGATGGGCGGGAGAAGGTCTGCCTTGGCTTTTAGCCTCGCACCGTTAATTCTTTGTATTGGTGTGTTTCCTGTGCCCTTAACACTGGCCTTGTCCCCTAAAGGTCAAGCCAATGCGGCATGTTCAGCAGTGCAGGTTTTAAACTTTACATATCAAATCCCAAACAGTTACTTCAGTGTTCATCACTCTTGGGGTAACAGGCAGTCTAAAGTCTCTTTCTCTCTTAAACAGAACTACCAATTGATCTAAACCAGTGAAATCACTGAAAACAGTTCAGCCATAATATGCAAGTTTTTTGTGAATGTCTTCTTCGACCCACAAAGTATCTGCTTGTGGACCTGCCTACCCATTAACTTGTTTAGCGGTGCTTAGCTTGTTTTTAGGTAACAATCCCTTCAAGAGCGGAATTATCCACCATAGTTTCCCCCTTTTCTTAATAAACAGACCAGGTAATAAAAACTGATGAAAGTACAGTGGTCTGAATAATAAAGAAGAAACAATGTCTGTAATATGTGACACTCTAGAGAGGCGAGCCTGGTTGCTGGCTGAGCAGTGGATAATTTAGCTCACTTGTAGACTTAAATCCTTTTTCTGGTTATATGTTATTGGTTGAAGGGCAGTGATGTGGCTTGAAAAACACAAAAAGTAATTGTCTATGTCCAGCCTACAGAGTTTCATGTGCAAGCTCTACTTAATAATGTAAGTTTCAACTGACAAAACTAAGTCTACTGTCCTCGAAACACTAACTGTATTTTTTCTTTTTTTTCATGGCTTGGTTTGGTTCCACGGTGTGATAATAATAGCAGCCCCATCTCACTCGCCATATTTTCCCTGTTCAAAGTCTCTCTCCTCTAACATGATAGAGGCGCTATAGATGCTTCTGTCAGCTTAACTCCTCACGCGGGCTCTGGGTCATTAAAATGCTGTCCGTCACACACCCTCCAAATTAGACATGGTACCATTACATATACAGGGGCGGTGTGTGTTTGTGTTTGTGTGTGTATGAGAGGGAGACTGGGGGGGGGGGGGGGGGGGGGTGCGGGGTGGTCCTGCTGTCGCTTAGTGATAAAGCTGTTAATCGAATAGCCACAGAAGATGTTAACCAGTCTTTTTGCAGCCTTGATGAACGCCCCAGTTATCATGATAATTTGACACAAGGGAACTCAACACAGTGTTTATTTGAAATGAGGGTAATTGTGTGTGTGTGTGTGTGTGTGTGTGTGTGTGTGTGTGTGTATGTGTGTGTGTGTGTGTGTGTGTGTGTGTGGGCGGGTGGGTAGAGGGTCACAGTGGTAATAAAAGAAACCCTGCATCTTGCATTAGTTTGCTGTGGCACCGTGCTAAAAATGTTGGGTTTTCCAGACATGCATGAGATGCTTTTGGGATGAGTAAATGTGTGTACACAGAGAGAAGAGCAGTGCTGATTTAAGGCCTTAATAACAAGTACGACACGTCAAATTTAAGCATGACCAGCCAGTTTTGCACCTGGCTTTGTCTTGTCTGTTTATCCTCCAGCAAGACAATGGGACATCCAAGCAGCTTTATTCCTCCCTAAATCTGTGCATAGCTACAGCCTGAAAACAAAGCAGAATGTTTAAAAGCCTTTTGATGATTAAATCTTCTCTAGGATGTTCTGTGTTTTTTTAAGCCGTCTCCAGAGACAGTTTGAGTGGAGATAAATCTTTGTTCAGTTGTGTTTCAAAGATATCGTTGGAGTCCTAGTTACATGTATTTTAAGATCTTTAAGACCATAACTTCAACATAATACTTCAGGACATTATTTTGAAGTTAGTACCTCTCTGCTTTCAGAACACTCATAATAACACATATTGTAGCAGCTTCTGAGGGAGACAACAGAGCTATTTTCTCTGCCCTGATTATTGCATCGCTCTCTTGTAATAATAGTTAGCAGTTGTGAGCACTTCACAGTGCCAGCTGTGTGGCAAAAGCAACAAGTGTGACTCTGCACTCATCCCCAAATACACAAACCTAGTTAGATTTTTGGCTGTTTGAAGGCAAACCCAGAGGATGAGTGGGATTCAGGTGTGACATGTTGAGTGTCGGAGGTAGAGGGCTGGATATGAGCAGGGTGATGTGTTTATCCCTTGTGTTATGAACAGTCCACTTCCCTGCCAAGTCCAAACACACCTTATTCAATGCTTAGACCTCACATCCCAGAGCAATGATGAGTTCCTCTACAACAAATTTCTCAGCAGACCGGCCTAAAAAAACAGGAGGAGGGAACTGCAAGAATTCCTTTCCCACCACATCATAAAAAGCTCTGTGGGCGTTGGTGGCATAGTGCTTAGTGTGCGCGACCCATGTAAGGAGGCTATAGTCTCCAAGCGGGCAGCCTGGGTTTGAATCCAACCTGTGGCTCCTTTACCTCATGTCATTCCCCACTCTCTCCTTGATGTCGGACTCTATCCACTGTCCCATCTCTCCAATAAAGACTCAAAAAGCCCAAAAATTAAAAATACCTAAAAAAAAAAAAAAAAAAGTATTTTTCCATCAGCACCGACAAGAGCTTTGGTGATGTAAAGGCAGACTGTCATAGCACATTAACCCACATGTACAAGGCTTTATATAGGTAATACACACAAGCAGGTATAAGTCCTTTTATCACCAAAATGTATTTTATCCTAGCACCATGTTGTTAAAATTACACAGCCACTACACTCTCCATCCTCTCCTAGAGTGCGGTCCACCTGTGTGGACACTTGTGATTGATGTGATTGAAAGACAACCAACATGTTGGGGCTTGTGTCTAGAGGATGTGGTGTTCAGAATGAGCTTCAAGAGCAAATAAGCAAACCAGAGAGGTAATACTCACCATCGAACACTTGTGCATTAATACTGCTGGTTGTAAACCCACATGAATGATTGATGACACAGTTGTGTTTGTTAAACAATTGAGAAGAATATGGACCAGGACACTCGACCTGTAAAAGGTTCACAAGCATCAGACTTAAACTAAGTGTGTTAAAAATTGTTTAAAAAAATGAAAAAACAACAACAAGGATTTATTCCTGTTTTTCCTCTCAATGGGCATTTAGTACACGTCAGCTCTAGACATGTTCCTTCTTGTCTTTCAGGCCGTCAGTTCTGTAATGATAGATGGTTAGAGGGTGAAACAATAAGTATGTTTGATTAAACCACAAAGTGACATCTGAATGCACAGAGGTCACCCTCTGACCCTGACACTGTGTGTGTGTATGTGTGTGAGAGAGACAGAGAGAGAAAGAGGACGAAGCACTAAATAAAGAAGAGAGAGGAAAGAAGCCCCCCTAAAGCCACACACACCTTCTCATGTGTGTCTGTGTTTCAGTCACCACAGCTCTGACTGCCTTCATTAAGGTTTCTGTAACCGGGGAAATGCTCTCACCACATTAGCGCTGCTCTCCCTTGTGTCTCGGTGGTCTTCTTGATTACCTCTCAGGCCATGGTTGTTACCTCAGCCTTCATTTGCAGATCTGAAAGCATGTGATCGATTGAGGGAGCGACGGAGAGCCACATCTCAGAGCAGAAGGGCTGAAGGTTGAGTTCTGTGTCTCGTTAGATCAAAGAAAAGACGTGAGTGATTAAAGAGCAGGATGAGTCCTGTTGCTTTGAGAAACAAACTTCAGAAGATGACACAGGGGCAGAAGAGTTTTAGTTCTTTATTACACCATTAGCATGGACAGCGCTTTAAGAGATGTCATTAAGGTGTGTGTGTGTGTGTTTGTGTCTTTCTTTGTATGTGAACGTGTGAGCCACAGGGACGGAGAAGCTTTTTAAAGTCGTAAGAGCAAAGAGTTTTAACCAAATTAAGAAAAAACAAAGCCGTTGATAACATGATTTATACATGACTAAAAGTCAGTACATGGTTTTCATAAATAGTTTTTTTACTCATTGCTTACTAAATATATACAATGATATGAAAAGAGAAGCGTGGACTCGAAAAGAAAAAAAATTTCTTATAGTTGCTTTAATGCATCTTTGTTTCTAACCTTTTCCTGTGCTAAAGCATCCTCCTCCTTCAACAAATACAGGACAACACCAGATTAGATCGTTGTATGCTAACAGCAAATTCTGCCCCCTCAGTGAATGCTTACATTACCATTTTTTTTTTGGTTTCGTGCAGCTTATAGCCGATGAAAGGTTTATCCCTAAAACCCCTGCAAGATCTCAGTTGGTCTATTTTATACCCCCTTCTGGTTGGTACGCACGCCCCATGTATGGAGGCTGTGGTCCTCCAGGCGGGCGGCCCAGGTCCCCTGTCCTGTCTCTCCCATAAAGGCACAAAAAGCCCAAAAATAAATCTTTAAAATTGTACCCACTTCCTCCGCTTAAACCTCACAACCAGACTATAAGTCTATGTGACTAAATCTGGTAGTTTAAAGAAGATTTGAGATTCACTGTCAAAGATAACCTGAATGACAATTTGGATATTTCTTATCTCCTGTTAACCCAATAGTTATTCTCCAATTCCTCTGATCTACCTTTAAAAATGAATGCCGAAAAGGAGATAGGGTCAGGTAAGGCTAATGAAAAGATAAACTGAAAGCAGAGCCGGGAGGAAAGATTCTAAAGTTACCTCAAAGGTTCATCTGTGGCTAGCTGCTTTGGTGCTCCATCTCCAGTAATCAACTTGAACACGTATAGATCTGATAATCAGCTGATCTCTGCCCAGTACAACTCCAGTTTGAGAGTGGAGCAGTGGAGAACTCTATTGGAGGTAAGCACACAACCTAACATTTGTAGAGGGCTGAGACAAACCCTCTCTTCTGTTCTCGCTGCCTTGGAGTCCCAAGGATTTCTAACTTTTTCAACAGTGAGCTGTGGATGTGACTGAGAAATCTGCAGAAACAGATTCACAAACACACACACACACACACACACACACACACACACACACACACTTCTGATAAGCATGGTGTGTGTGCTCTGTTGGAAATCCACAAGAAAGGTACTCTACTCGTAATAAGATTTACATTTACACAAGTATAACATAACTGAGAGACACACACAGAAAGCTGTAGAGATCACTGACTCGATCTGTCTGAGAGGTAACATCCAATCGTCTTTAAAAAAAAAAGTCTTCTACGTCAGTGTATGTGTGCGTCTGTAATGAAGAAGGCTGATGCTAAAGCTGTATAAATAGTTCAGATACCTTCTTCTATTACGTGTATTTGGCTCTGTTGCTCATGGAGAACACACACTTTACACTTGACTATATCCCGTCAATGTCGTGACAGATATAGTCCTTAACTACAGTAAGACTCTCTGGTCTGAGTCCTCCACTGAGCTCTCCTGTTCAAACACATTCCTCACACACACACACACACACACACACACACACACACACACACACACACACACACACACAAACCGCTGTCTCTGCCCAGCTCTCCTGCTTGGTAGTCAGTAGAGGTGAAGGCTGAAGGTAATGGTTTCCATTTTTCCTTAATGCCAGTGGGTCAGGGAGCGATGGCAGGGCAGCGCTTCATTACAGCAGCCCAGCAGGGCCCCGAGTCTCCAGTAGGGATTCATTATGATGCTGCCCTCCCTCACAACCTCAACACACACACACACACACACACACACACACACACACACACACACACACACACACACACACTAACATCAAACCCTGCACCCTGCTTTCTTCATAAAGGTTTCTGTGTCTTAATTGTCTGATGGCGACTTTTTGGGGGTTTGTACCAAAGCAGGATTCCGCTTTACTGCATTATAGGCTGCAACATCCACTCTTGGATATCTTTGCTGTGTTTTTATTTTGCACATGCATTGATGTATGAGACAGGTGTAACTTTTTCTCAGGAAAAAATGACTATGCATGTTCTATTTTTGTTTTGTACATTTCACTCAGCAAGTTTGTGCACACGGCTGAGTCCAGAGCCAATACCGTATTGTTCATTCAAATCGTTTCCACAGCAGGTAAACCACCAGCCAAAGTCTCACAATGTAAAAAGGAAGGTTCTTCTTTCACTTCGCTAATGGTTTAACATACAAAGAGTTTTGTCTAACAGTGTGAAAGCTTTTGACTATTGTATGAAATGACTAAAACACATTTTCCAAAAACATCAGGTCCCTTTATTTGATTTTTATTTGTATTCAAACAAATCAAATGATGCTTTGATTCAATGCAGTATCTAAACTAATGTCCAAACACTGGCTGATCCTTTCTTATTGTACCTTCTGTTTTGCATCAGCCATTCAACCCCACAGGTAGAAGGATACGAACACAAAGAAACATAGATATAGAGATCAAGATTCATAAAGATATTCAGAGTGCAGGTCATACACAGGCAACACAAAGAGGAACATTTGCAGCACACACACACACACACACACACACACACACACACACACACACACACACACACACACACACACACACACACACACACACACACCAACTGATGAATGGGAGATGTAGATACTTACTGCGCCCAGGTGCACGGCTCCTCGTTTTCTTTGTTTTAAGCAGCCTTGTGCATTTCACATTCATAATGATCCCCTCTCTCTCACTGCTTCATAAACAACAAGCTTCCAAGGAAACACTTTTTCAAAACTGCCTATAGATGCAAAAATAACTAAACAACAAAGGTGAACTCGTGCTTTTCGTAATTTCTCACTTGAGTTACAGTACAGGGTCGTCTATATGCTGAGCGCGCTCGGTAACCACGGGATGAAGAAACAAAAAAAAACCATGCTGCTGTTTGAAAAATGAATAGCAGTCAATTGGAAAATAAGTACCCTGCTCTTAGTCGCCCTCATGAATTCATGCATTCTGTATTTTCATTATACCTACTGTGTTCTGCAGGAGGTTATTTGTTCCATAGTACACTCTGTCAGATAGGTCGGTACGGTTATTGGGTTTATTTATACATGTATATGTATTGAGCATGGTCCATTTCATATTCGCTGCTGTTTTCTTGCATGTTTTAGCATGTAGGAAAGAGCTAGTAACTTGCTGTATTTCTATATTTCTTTGAGGTTGTTTTCTCTCTCGCATTTTTAGTTTTGTGTCTCTTTGCGGTTATATTTTTATTTGCGTCTCTTTGTTGTCATGACGTGACTCATTGGAATGTCTTTGTGTCTCCTTGTCCTTTTTTGTGTTCCTCATTGTGGTCATTTAGCTCTTTGTGTAGTTTTTTTGTGTCTGTATGAAGTATAATTGCATCTTCTTGTACCCCGTCCAGTTACTGTACTTGACAGGCTCTCATGTAGAATAGACAGAGTAGTCACTTTTTTAAATGAAAAAAAACCTTTGTTGGAAAATATAAATTTTTAACAATTTCCTAATTTAGTCGTTTTTTTCTGCTTTGAATTATATAAGACATGAAAATAAGGTTTTTATCACATTCTTGGTTCTGCTATAATTCTCTTTAAACTCTGTGGCACACTGACTTGAACCATGATGCCACAGCACAGGTGGATATATACGATACACCGACCGGTTGGTCTGACTTTTACGGCTGACATTTCCTGCTGGTCCTGAGGCACCCGCTGAACCCAGGAGATGTCTCGCTTAAGGATTTAGCCTCAGGGCCAGAGGCTGTCAACACAATCACTAGGTTAATGTCAGACACAGGGCTATACACACACACACTTACACACACATAAAGCAGAGACATCATCTCTACAGTAGCAGCCATCCACATGCAGCACAGAGACAGAGCTTCAGGTCGCATCAGATTTACCATAGTTTCCTCTTCGCCTGTATGCTTACACAACACACCATTGTGCCAGTGAAAGAAACTCTTTACCATTGATTGATGTCTTCAATCTTATCGCTGCTTTCTTTCTTCTCTTATTATTATTATTTATTTTTCCATCCACACATGCGAGGTACTTAGTCTCCTATGCTAATCCAATCAGCGAGCTGGGATGGATGGATTGGGAGACAGATTAGGTTTGGTTAGGTTGAGCACTGACACCACCCCATGTGTGTACGCTGTAGGTTGCCTCATAAGGGATAAGAAAGTCAAGGACAAGCAATTTGTCTGCGGTGTAAATTAATTTGCTACATAAAAAAAAAATAGATGGCGATATGGAAATGGAAGTAATTAAGATGATAGATTGGGTGCAGCGTGTGAGATTCATGTGTCATTGCTGCAGCGCTCCCAGGATGGAGATTCACAGTCATAAGCAGGAGTTCAGATGGCTCAGCATGCACCGGGAGCTCAGAGACACACATGAGAGATAGTCCTTGATTGGAGGCTGTGGAAACCGTGTCCAACTTAATCCACGCTATACCGAATTGTTTTGTACAGTACATATCAGTATTTCATTTTTTCTTTGGTATGCTTGGTTTTCCTTCTCTTATTTTTAATCAACAAATGTGATTCCTATGAACCTGTCAGTAATGTTTGTTACACATGTAAGAGCTAAATGAGAAAGTAGAATTACTCGTTAACAAAATCAACCAGTTCTACATTTAGAGATTACACTTATTCGCTTTCTTGACAGATGAGGACACAGAAACCTCTCTCCCACTTGTTTTCTAAGTATTACACTGATTTGTAATTTAATGAGCCTCACACGTGTTCAAAGTGAATGTTCTTTCCTTTCGATGGAGCTAAGGCTAACCGGTTCCTGTTGCTTCCAGCTTTGCTTTGCTGTCAGCTGTAGCTTCAGATAGTACGAATAGTAATATGAATATTCTTATCACACCCTAGCGACAATGCATGTATACTTTCCCATTTGTTGAATTGATCCTTTAAGTGAATCTGTCATGACAATCTTTTTAGCTGAGAGTATTCACAATGTGCTCTCATGCTACATCTGTTTATACCTTTAATACTCGGTTTGTTATATGTATCATTGTATTTGTATTATGCAGTGCCTGGTAGGGAATCACTAAAGCTTAACTTAATCATCTGATATAATCTCCCAAATACAAAAAGCGGTTACATGTCAAAATCATTGACAATCTAATAGACTAAACAAAACAGTTAGACGCCGAAATACATTCTGGATCTCCGGCTTTAACCAACTCTGTCGTGCTGTGTGAGCTAAAGGCAGTCTGAATGACTCAGTGATAAACAGACCTATTACTGAGCTCTGATTGACCAGTCCACAGGCGGGCACGCCAAAGATAGTGAAAGCCATTTTATTGCTCTGCTAATCTCTCCCAACTTTCCCTTTTTATTTCCTCATTGACTTCCTCTGTTTTTTTTTTTTTTCCCGGCTCTCTCGCTCTTTTATCTCTTTTTGTGCTACACCCAAGGTCAACAGGTTTTTTCCTGCATTGACCATTTCCTCTGAAAATGGTTTTAATGTTCTCCATAACGAGTTGCTTTCACATAGACTCAGGGAAGTGGCTTCATTGTGTGCTTGCGGTCTTGGTTTGTTTCCCCTCTTTGTGGTCAGTTTCTTTGGATTTTCTTTTTGGACAAGCCCCTCCAGCATTTTCTTTACTATTCTAATTATATAGAATATGATGAATCTTTGAAAACACATCTCCTCTTCTCCCTATTCTTTCTCCTCACGGCCCCCCTTTTCCTGTCTTCCTTAATCTTCCCCAGAAACATTTCTTCCGGAGTTGTGTTTTAGCTGCGGTGGTGTACATAATCACCCTAAGCCAAACGTTTTCGAGGAGTTAAGGTAGTCGGAGGAGCGTCATTAGCATAATTTCCCAGAGGCACACTGAGCTTAATTATCAACATGGCTGTGTGCAGACTCGAGCACAGCTCATCACATTAGGATGGAGTCCCTGCTGTTTCTGCCCACTCTCCACCAGGTCCCAGCTGACTACCTGAAGATTCATCTCTGGCACAGTTCAACTCCAGACAACTCCAAAACCTTTCGTCTTCCACGCTACGATTCCTCACCTTGAGAATGCAGAGCGGTTGAAATAATGGAGCCAACTTGATGCACATTTAGATACCTAGCTCTGGAGACTCTGGACCAGCTGCTGGAGAGAATGCACACAGTGTTGTATGTTATTTATTTTAAATGGGATGGGTTTTTAAATATCTAGCAATTTGTTCTGCATGCTCCCCTTAGGGATGCTGAGACGTTCCTCTTCTATTTCTTTATCTTTATTTGTTGTATCTTTTCCCTTCAGTGTTTTAGATGTCTCTTTGCTTCATTTTATGTTTCTGGACCGGAGGTCAAGGAAAAAGTGTTTTTTTTTTTGTGAGAGAGAAAACCAGAAATTATCAATCCGCCCATCTCCATTTGCCTGCAGATAGAGGGGGTAATGGAAATACTCCCTGTATGCAGCCAGTGAAAAGGCAATTTCCGAGAGAAGCATCTCTGTTATGCACTGCCCTTTGTTATGCTTTCATTATAGGACACACTTACCCGCAAACACACACACACACAGCAATCTCTCAGATTTATTTGTTAAAGTGTCCTTGAGCAAGGCATTTACTCCCAACTGTTGTACAAGCTGCTTTTTACGAGTACAGTCGTGTATACATGTTGATATGCAAATGTCTATGCATAATTATATGTGCCCATCTGTGTATACAATATGAGGGAGTATGTAGGTCACACTGTTTACAGCCCCAGGTTGTTACTGTAGACCAGCTCCTCATTTACATCAGCTTGTCTGATCACATCTGGGTTATTATTGTCTTCATGCGGCTAGACAGAGATCAGCTCACCTGTTCCATTCATGGAAAGTGCTTGCGTATGGAAAACACACAGAACGATCAAGAACATGGGCGAAGGAATAGTAGTGCTGATGTATAGCTTTGGGCTTACATCTGTAATTAAGCAACATTTTTCTCGCATCATGTTTCCTGTCGGTGCGTTTCATCAATGACAAACATGGCCAGCAACACAAACAAATGTGTGCTGTGTAGGCAAATCAAGATTTATTAGCCTCATTTTGTTGTTGTTATGCCTTCGCCCAAAACTTTACCTGAGAGAAGGCAGGTGTTATCCTTGTCCAAGAAGAAAAATGTGGATTTTTTTTCTTGTTCCTGCTGCTGGCTTGTGTGTTGGAGGTAATGTGACATCAAACAGGTTTGTGGTAATGTAAGGCCACAGTCTAATGTGCGTGCCATTTCATGTGTCTTTGAAGTAGCAGCAGATAATGTCCATGTCCATGTCGTTTGGAGTGCAGCCAGATAAAAAGTTTCGAAGCAGTGGGTGCAGGTGACACAGAGGATATAAGTAACACCCAAAAGGCCTACTGTGGTTCTCTGCTTCTTCTTTAAATGTTTTCTGTATTTACACGTCTGACTGCTCTCATCCCGGTGGAGCTGCTTGGTCTCCACTTGACTGTCTGTGAGGCGTGTAGGTCAGAGCAGATAAGCAGGGCATTAGTCTCATTGAATATATTCTGGTCCCCTCTCTCTGGCTGCAAGGCTGGACTCTTATTGTATAACCTGTCTTGTCTTGTTTTTCACTGTCAGTCTCTCTCTTGCTGACTTCTCATTATAGAGTAAAGTGCCTGTCCTCTGCTGGAGAACACTTTGAGTCAGCTACTGTTAGTGAACTGAGCTACTGTTGAACTGTAAATCTTCCCCTGATTCCTACAAAGGTTGAACACTATACTGTATTGTTTACAGTGAATCACCCTGGTCATTACAAAGCTACTGTACACAGTGTCATCTCTGCAGGCGTCTGACTGTCTGGGCTGGGGTGACAGTAATCAGTTCACTTAATATATATTTTATTTAACAGTTTGCCAGAGGGAGAAAACTGACAAATGACACCATAGCTAAGTAGAAATTATATTATATTAGTGATGCATGTACAGTAGGCGAGGCGCCTATTTCCTGTTGTGTTTAATTCTTTCTTGCTAAAGGCATTATGACAGTCCTAGAAATCCCATATCTATACAATATAAGTAAAGAACTTTCCAAAATTGGCCATAAACACAATGCCATGTATAACATTTAGCATGCAGGCATCACGTGGAGGTTGTTTTGATGGGTGGAGAAGACACCGTGGTTCAGATTCTACACACAAATGTAGAATCTGTACATGCTGGATCAAACTGTGTGTGAGCTGTTCTAATCTTTGATGTTGTTTTTAGTACGTTTGTAGTTAGACTAATCATGTGTCTGCAGGTTTTAGTGTCTGCAGAACAAAATGTCCATATGAAGAGCAAAAACAGGCTGGACACAAACAGGTGTAATGATATTACTCATTTTTGACAGTTGACCTCCATAGACAGATTACTGCATGTGAGTGTAGCTAACGACCGTCTCTAGATCAAACATTTCAACTCGAGGAAACAATCTGCTTAATGCTGTGTCGTGACTGCCAATCATCATTAGATTTCCTGACTTCCTGAAATGATTGATCTGACCTCCATTTGTTCTCTTCTCCTAATGGGGGGTAGACCGGACAAAGCGTGCATGTTTACTTTTTTACAAATCTGCTTCATTATGTTATTATGTTATTGCAAGTTACTCACCTTAAAATAGGTTTTAATCACCAGTGAGCCTGACTAAGGGATTACATAGTCAAACCTTTTTCGTCAGATTTTGACTATCTTCGACTGATCATCTACAGTCTTTTTTGTTGTTGCACTCTTCCATATTGCAATTTGCACCATACGAGATAAACTAGTTTAGTTTAGTTTATTTGTTTATTGTTTCGTGGGCAGTCCCCTTTAGTTAACTTTACAGTTATAAAGGAGCAGCTTTAGCCTTTGCAGCTAATTTCCCGCTGTAGTCCCCGGCCAGTTGTAAGTAGGCAACCTAAAATGCATACGTTAAAACTTAAAATACAATAAATTACATAACATTCATAATTACAGCATGTCTAAGCAAAGGAAGAGAGACATACAACATGTGGCACACAATCGGAGCAAGCACAGATGGAGCAAAGACATCAAGCAGTTCATGCAATAAAGACAATACAGGGGAGACGAGGCAAAAGAATAATCACAGAGGCCACATTGAAAGCACATGAAACACAAAACATGGAGGCAGGCAGCAGAGATGGAACGGCAGCAGCAATGACAACAACTATGTAATTAAACTTGGCCTATGGCCTATGGTCTTATAGACTTGGAAAAACCATTTATTCTATGATAGGACTTGATACATTGTTTTTCTTACTTATTAAGTCTGCATTAGGGTGACATTATAACGATAATACTCATGCCCTGTCACAATACAAAATGCAAACACACTGAGCCCACATGTGAGACGTCAGTGTGTGTGTGTGTGGATTCAACCACCACAGCAGCCACAATCTACACATCTGTCAGACCACCGCCAAGAAACAATGATTTTTACTGTCATCTGACTTACCATTTGAAGAGTTACTGTACTCTTCCCATCATAACATTTAACTTAAACGGTCCCCATGATCCAAATCCAGTAAAAGATTGAATCCAAACACATTACATTCATAAAGTTCCACAGATTGCTTCAAGGTCCCAGTCAATTGCATGCAACTGTGCTGATGACTGACGTTTCTTGTGGCCAATAAAATTCTGTACAAGTTGATATGCTGCTTGGGGTGATTCATGCACACGCCTAGGACATTGATAAAAAGTATGATATATTTTCAGAATTGCATTAAAAGTATTATTGTAAGTTCACATTTATACAAAAATAGGCTATGAGTTATGATTCATTTGGAGAAAACAGAAAATCAGTGTAAAATTAGACATTGAGGACCCCCATGTACCTGGAACGGAATGTTTGACTGTGGCAGTAATTTGAAGATTCGACTATATGGGGTCACCCCTAAATCACAGAGCATCTGAATAATGGTGTAGTTATTACACGTGAATAGTGTGGATTTCTTAATTCAGCAGAATTAAAATGTCAGTTTACAAATACATTCAACATCAACATTTTGCTACTTGGCAGGTCCATTTAATATTTCTTAATAATTTTAATATAAAGCATAATGCTGTGGAGGTCACAGTTTTGTTGTGTAAACAGTAAGTGTTATTTGTAATAAAAAGGGAGCAGGTGGTAGAAATAAAAGTTGGGCCAAAGCAGAGCTCTTTGCATTGTAATAACAGGGGCCTTGAAGCTCATAGCACCGAATTCATTACCGGTAATATCTTGGCGAGAATGAAATGAAGGACTATTATATTAGATACAAGCTGTATGAATGCCTCAGACTGTACCTTGGCTTTCTGACATTTCTGACAAGAGTGAATTCTAGACTCACCGGATTTCTACGGCTGAACTCAGGCGTTCACATGGAAATATGACACATGAGCGATCCTATGATTTGTGTGTTTCTGTGTAATAAACTAAGCGAGTGATTTTCGTCTTGAGGTGTGTGATGAAATTGATTCAGTGTCACACTTGGATGCCAGGTTATCACACACCTTCCTGCCCCACAGACCCATCCAATTTCTTTCTCTCATCCTCACTGCTCTGAACCTGTTTCACCGTCTCCGGGAGTGGCTTTCCCATTTCTCACTGCACCACTGAGAGAGACATTCAAGGTTAATTTAGTTCATTTGGTTGTCAAAAGCTGCAAAGTCTTTGTATCGCAGCCCATGCTTTTGTCCTTGTTGTATTTATTTTTTCTCTTCTAATATACTCATCCTGAATGAACACACAAACAAACCTTACCACAAAATGAGAAAAGCGAGCACAGAAAGGTATTTGCTTTTCATTAGCGCACACAAAGGCCTCTGCAGCCTTGCAGCTACCTGTGAAAACAGGCCAAGCTAATGAACAATGAAGTCTAGTGGTCTTGGAAGCTTCTGGCTGTTTTGCATGTTCAAATCAATATTTAACTTCCTCAAACAGAAATATGTGCCCACTTTAAAAAGCTGCTTAAGTGTGCATTCAAACAAGTTGTCAGTACTAAGAAATACAGTGTATCCTCCAAGGTTGAACAGAATGGAAGTTGTTCAGTGAAAACCTGTTTTTAAAAACACAAATAAGTGAGTGAAATTCAAACTTCCATTTTGCCATCTCTACTACAAATAAACAGTCGTAGTGATGGCCTTCTTAAGCACTGTATTATAAGTTTTCATTGAAACTGGGACACATTAGTGCCCAGCTCACTTGAGGTCTCTCCATTATTCACTGTCTCATCATCTCTGAGCCATTATGAAAGCCTCATGTACTCAGCAGCACTCATCTGATCAAGGCTGACACACACTCTCCAAACCTCCTCTATTCTATTCCTTTCTGTGGAGAGACCACAGGCCGAATTAGACTTTTACGTGCTTTTTACTATCTGGTGACTTTGAACCATTTGTATGAAGACTGTAAGGGACAGGAAGGACATAATTGGAATTGGGATGGTGGGCTTAAAATTGTATTTTCATTTTGTAAGTCAGGTTTAGACCGATTGTAACAAGACGAGATCAATTTAAATCCCAGAGGAAAGTTGCAGCAGCACAAACTTGCCTGTCTTGGTTACGTTCCAAAAAAGCAATTAAAACATTTACATCACTGCCCAAGACTGTTTGAATGATTGGGTTTGAATCCTGCATCTCTGCTCTTCTTTGTGTATGAAGCTCAGCCCTGCCTTCAAACAGACACACAGACCTGCAGCTGTATGCTGTCGGCCAAATCCACCACACAGACCGAAAGCAGACATAGTACAGTCTGGTGATGACGGGGTTAACGTCGATCAGTGGTAGAAGATGTTGTGAGTTTTAATTTTTTCTTCACAAATCTTTTGTCTGAACTGCCCTTCCTTAGTAAGACCCTCCCAGCTGTATAGTTATTGTCTTTGTCTGGTAGGTTGGGACCCAAAAGTGGGTCGCGGAGCCGTTTTCAGTGGGTCGCGAACATGTGACTGGAAAAAAAAAGGGTCAAAAAGTCTATCAAGCCCTTTTAAAACTTGTTGGTTTTGTTCCTTCTCTTTGTTCCGTCACATGTTTCGTACCATCTGAGGTCCGAATTGCACTATTTTTCATTCAATAAATCTGATTGGTTGAAAGAATATCAGAAATTTGGGTCATGATTTTCATGAAGGAGTTGGTGGTGGGTCCTTAGGCTAGACCAGTTGAGAAACGCTGACCTAAAGAACTGCAAAGCTGGATTGCTTCTCTTTAGCACACAAACAGAATACTGTCTCTTCTCTGACCCTTTACCTTCCTTTAACTTTCATCCAGGACGACATTTTCATGAGGTACTTGTGTCTATTCAAGTTGACAATAGATTTTCCTTAATGGTGACAAGACTTTAGTTCGAAACTCTAATATATATATATTCTTAAATGTATGTTGCTGTTCATAACAATACCACTACAGTTTTTGACTATTCTGCACTCTCCAATCTTTACCTGCTGACTGACTCTGGCAAACTCTGTAACAAGATATGATGCACAAAGACTCGCAACACTACAGCTCCAAAAGATATACGGTACTTATTTATTTGCAAATAATACGTTTATCTTTGGGAGCCATAGTGTTGCAAGTCTTTGTGCATCATATCTACTTTTTTTTTTTTTCACGACTCAGAACCTGAATAAGTGCGTGTGGATGCTGTTTTTTTTTTTTAAAGCTCTGTAACAATGCATTATGTAAAAACTCGACAAAATGTCATTTCATTTTGTAATAATCTGCTGCATTTTGTAATCATTTACATATTGAGTTGCACTTTTTATTTTACAAAACATGTTATTATGGTGCATTATGTTATAACTGACCAGAAAGGATGTCTTCATTCATAAAATCAATATAACTTCTTAACATTCTTGTTACGCATTCTAGCATGAATCATAGCCTCAGATCACTTTAAAAAGATGCTTTTACTTTAGCATATTAGCATAGCTTCATAGATACTCGAATGTAGAGAAACTGCACAGCACTGCGTTATAGAGGCAGATTATTACGAAATGCAAGAGTTAAGTGAAAATGTATAATATTTTGCCGGGTTATTACATAATGTGTTGTTCAAAGCTCGCCCCCTTTGTGTGATGATATATGATGTCAACAACACAAAGGCATTCAGTTGGCCTTCACTTAGGCGGGGGTCTACATACACACTGCTCTGCTGGCTGCACTAGTAATGGACACTGTTAGGCTCCAGTCTTTCCTGCATGGCATCATAGTGTAATGTCAGCCTCTTTCATCACACTGCCCATTCCTCACAGGATTAGACCACCGGGCCATGTAAGACCCTGTCCAAATTAAGCTTGTCTACCATGCAAGCAAAAGAAAAAACTAGAATGCTGTTTCCATACTAATTAAATAGAGCTCGTTGTTCTGTATAGTGCAACTTGTAAAAAAAAATGCAATACATGCAGTCAAGCTTAATGTTATTAGGAAGAGTACGAGTAAGAGTACTCCAGATGAAGCAGTGCAGTCCTTTGCTTTGTGAGTCTTGTACATGACTATAGCGTCAAGCAGAGATGATTAGAGCTACGGAGGTCTGATGGGTTGACTTCTCTCAAACTTTAAACCGCTGACTTACGCTGACTTAGGTTGCTTTGTTGCCGTTTCTACGTCTCCCTGTCCCTCTTTCTATTTGTCTGTCTCTCTTTATCTAGTGTTCTCCCTTCTTGTCTTTTTTCATGGCACATGGCTGTTCACCAATGAGTCGGGTTCCGCTCGAGGTTTCTACCTGTTATCTTTGCCCCAGTTGCCAAGTGCTTACACAAAGTGGATCAAATCTTTGGTCTCTCTCCATAACAGTAAAACACAGAACAGACTCCTTTTTGGTTGACTGGTTCTGATTTTATCACATCATTTCAGGACATTCATCAGACTTTAAGAGGTTTTTTTACAACTTGTCTTTACATGTGTAGTGGTGGTACTTTCCAATACTTACAAACATCATTGATGTGACAACTATGCAGAGTTCTTCTTGCACTCCGTATTGGTTTCCCCTCTCTCTGACCTCAAGCACCGAATTCTTCCATTTTTCAATCACCTCCAAAGTGAGGTTGAGATTTTACAGTTTTTGGACAGTTCTTCTCTCATTAAAGGCTTACAAAGATCCACTCACCGCAGGCTGCAGCTTATCTGATCCAGACAACCGCCCAGCAGACCCTTCTGGTCTGATAAAATAAAATCCCAGCTCTCACCTCTCTGCACACCTGACACTTGTTAGAGACTGCGGCCTGGATTTCACTCAAGTATTGATTATTTGGGCTCGGTGTGGTATTGTGCATCATTTATCCTTTGTAGTATCGTGTCCAGGTTTGCTTCAAATACCATCATTTCAGAGGAGGTGGGAACTTGCCTTGGGTTGTGAGTCTGTGTCTTTGTGTTTCTTCCACAAAAGCCAATGATAGTTTGATAAAGAAGGTCATTAAAGTGTCATTAGGCAGTGAGTTCTAAGGCGTCGGGCACCTGCAGATAAAAATGTGGCCACCGAAAGCTGGATACTCGCACAGGGCTGGAAGGCAGACCCTAAATGAACTCCTTAGAGAGACTGCACTGCAAGCTAGACAACCCTCACACTCAGAAGAGATACACCTCCTTCACCCATTCAGAACTCTTTCTTTGTGTTTCTCCCCCATCATTCTGCTTTTATCCTCCTAACAGTCAATCCCAAAATCCCCAGAGTACAACTAACATCAGTAAAAGCTTCCTACCTCCTCATCCATGCTCCACTGACACAATCCTTCACAGCCCACACAAACCATCGATTTGATACTCATACAGCTATTGCGTTGTAGCTCTCATACAAGCGCCTTTTGTTTTCTCGCTGACCATGAGGCTGCTACCCTTGAAAGCAGGAAACCAGACATCTCCTGAAATCAATAAAGCGTAATAAAAGATATGTTTGTCGTGTTTTTTCTCACTAGGACAAGTTCAAGCTATCCCAGTAACCCTAGCTCTCCAAAGCTAAAACAAGTATGACACCTGGCATTGTAATGGAAATCTAGCAGGCACTCAGAATGACTAAGAGCAGCAATGATAGCCTGTAGCGCAGTCGATAACTGCTTGGCAGCACGGGCTGGGAAACCTGACTCAATGTGTAAAAGTGAGCCACTCACTCTGGCCGCATGGGAGCTGAAGATAGCGCATAAGAAAGCTGATCACAGCAAGTGCAGGGAGAGGCTTCTTTTACCAAACAACAAGTATGAGGAGTGCACATGGATTAACGAGGGATTAATCATTTCTATCAGAAGTATCTGTCAATTAAAAGTTTGAGCTTTTGTTGTTCAATATATAAGAGCTCTGTTCTGCCATTGTTCAACTTACTAATAACTAGGTCGTGATTTATTTTGAAGAGTAAAGCAAGACAACAAGTCATCATTCTCTTTGAGAAGGGACGTACTTCAGCATCGATAAACTGTCAGAATCACACGCTTGAATTGCAATAAAGCTGCTTTGTGCAAACCTCTACTGCCATCAAGTGGCTGTTAGTAAGCACGTCAACAAGTCTCACCACGGGGACATTTAAGGATTGGATCAATCCAGGAATAATCAACCTGTAGACAAGAAATCCAAACAGTTTTCTCTGGGATTATTGCTCTTGTAAGAAGTACTTCCAAATAAAACAAATACAGTGAGATGTGTGAATCATTCAGTTTAACAAGAATCTCTTGCTTTTCAATGCAGGGAGAATGACACTTTATAATCTGTTAGCGTCCATTGTACGTGTTTGTGAGCAATATCTCCAACTGGCTAAATGTAACAAAAACCTACCTGTATGTTCATTAGAGAGCAAGAAACCTTTTCAAATATATATATTTTTTATTGTTTTTCTATGTGAATAAACGTGATGTAATATGTTTAAATACATGTATTTTTTTTTGCTAAAGCTTCCCCCCCAACAGTCTTTATTTATAGGATGTTCTCTGTCTGACCACTCTGTCCTTTCTGTGTCTTTCTCCTCTTGCAGTGTTCATCATGGCCGCCGGACTGCTGGTCTACCCCTTCGGCCTGAACTCGTCACTTGTCAGGTCATTCTGCGGGGACTCAGACATCTACTACGCTGGAGAATGCCAGATCGGCTGGGGCTACATGCTGGCTATTGTTGGGGTCATGCTCACCGTCTTCTTGCCCTTTTTTGCCAAATATGCACCGAAGGAGCAGCTGTCCCCCACCCCTCTGCCCACGCTATTATAGTGCAGGGACATCAATTAGTTTCCGTCCTGATAACTCTCTCTGACCTGGGCTTGATGTCATGGAGAGATGCCTGTATTCTATTTTTAAGGTGATGCTCATTTGGAAGCCTCGCTCAGTAACAAAAAATACAGTCAAAATGCATCTGTTATGGAATTAATTCAAAATAAGTTGATTTAAATGGAATGTTTTATGTCAACATACTGTGTGGTTATGATTTTTAAACCCCTAATCTGTCATGAGATTTCTGATGTTCTACTTGTTTTATTTCTCCATGTAAGCTCTGGAGATAATGTGTTCAAAAAATTGTGATCTGATTTTATTTTATTTTAAAAATGACCACAAATTTAAGCAAAACAAAGTTTCCTTCTTTACTTTGGCGGATTACAAGTCAATATGTAAAACATTCCAAAACAGACTGTAAGTTGGCTGCCGAAGACAGTGGGAGCATGAGACAATGCAGCAATATATGACCTGTCAATCAAAAGAGGTTTTGAGGAACATTTGGACTCAATGGAAGAACTGCTTTGAATGGCTTAACATTGAGTAGAGTTGACTTGAGTTGCATCGTACTGAAGCCTTTGGATTATACATATGGTCTGGATTTGTTACATCTGACTTTTCAGAATAAAACACAGGAAAGAGAAAAATGTTGGTGCTTTGAAGGATATTTTGTTTGTCAGACTTTTTTGCCATGCAGTCTTGTGACCCGGTGGTGAACCAGTAGGAGTCATGAAGATGTTTAAGCTTTCAAAGATGTTGCATTTAGTAACTCTCACAAAGAAACGACACCGTGTTTGACAAAACGTTTGAAAAAAAAAAAAAACGAATGGAAATCTCTTCCAGTAACAGTGAAGTGTCTCATAATAATAAGTTGTGGTTTCACTGCAGTGTTGTCAAAATGTTATGTTGGGATTCTTAATCCTTTTGTCAACCTTTTCCCTAGAACTACATGTGAAATTGTGTAACTGGCTCGTTAAAACAAAAGCAATTTATTTCTGTCTCCAACACAAATACTAAACATGAATATAATTCAGGAAAAAAAAAGATTGCAAAAGGCAGGGAGGCGTATGAATTGTGTCAAAAAAGTGCATGTTCAGATGGGCTTTGTTAATGGTAGAACAATTGATCTAGATTTTAAATGTGATCTGACCAACTTGTGCCTTTTAACATAACCAAGACAAGTGTTCAATACAATAATCAGGTTGTCATCTCTTTCTGTTTGAAAACTGTGGATCCTGTTGTGTGCTGTGTTCTTTTTCTACTACATATTTTCCTCTCAGAGGTGAAGTGTTACTTGATGCAGTATGATCTCATTAAATTGAGCAAATGTTCTGGGGGATAAAAAAGATGATGTCTTCTAATCCTTGGAGGTAATAACAGAGAGAAGAAAAAAAAGAAAAATCAGTGTACTTGTGTTCAATTATGACCAGAGACATTTTTGCCAATTACGCAGGAGAAGTAAGTTGAATTGCTATAATAAAAGGTTGTGACATGCAGCTAACAGATTCATTCTTGGAACCCTTGTCTTATATGATTTAAAAATTGAGTGGAGGAGGAAGAAGCTGTGTTAATTGAACTTTCCTCTTGGTTATCTGTGCAGAGCCGACACATTATTAACATTATGTGTGAAATGTGGCTTAAAATAATTAACTCGTTGACTAAGCTAATGTGTTGCTGTGTTTTTTTCATCAACCCACCTCTCCTTTTAAGCGCTGGCACCATTCCTGTCATGTTCCAAGGACAGAATGTTTCCACTTACTGTCCCTGTACACTGCCAATTTCATTGAGCTCGACTCCCTTTTTTAGTGGGTGTTTATGTGAGTATTAGTGCTAAATAATGGGTTGGTATTTGCTGATGGTTAAACTTTAATATTTCCCAAATTCTGTTCCCATATTGACATTTCCTGACATAAAAAAGAACTGTGATTATGTTGCCATATCTGAAAGGTCAGGAGAGAATTGTTGGTATTGTATTGGACCTCATACTGTGCTTGACTTTGGGAATGACTGGTGTGAATGCACTGGACTTCTTCCTTTCTTTGTTGAACTTTTCTGTGTAAAGTCGAAGCACTGGTGAATTTTTTTTTTAAATGTGGACTAGCGTTATTGTTTATTCCCCATTGTGGTGTTTGACTGTAAATAAACTAACTGTTCTTGATCTCACGTTATTCTTAACTGCCCCGTTTTTCAAAGATATATTTTGAGATATGACCTCATCGTGTTTGCTTTACATGAATTAACCTCCAAACAATGTTTGCTGTTCTGTGAATTTTCTTTGTAATAAAACATTCCAGTTGAACAAAAAAGAGGCTTGACTATGACTTCAAGTTTGAATGAAACAACGGTTTATGTTTATCTTTAAAAAAAAATACAAATATCAGAACATGCAAGTGAACTTGTCATTTAGATGTCATTTAGAATCATTGCAACTCTTTGAAAGTTAAATAATACCTAAAACATGCTTTTTAAGACAACTAGTATTTCTCACCATAACAAGAGTTATCTATTATTGATGTTAGAAATCCATTAAATGTGTCCCTCATTTCCCATCTTCAAATACTACTCGACTTTGCTAAGATTCCTGCCGATGGTCAGACTTCACTCAGTGATTTGACCAGTGCCCTCATTTCTGCATCGCAGGCTTTGACGGCCTCCTGAGCGTTTCTCACCTCTGAGGGGAGGCCAGGTCTGATGGACACACAATTCAGGACATCTCTGCTGCGGTCATAGTTTCCCACGCAGCGATGAACTTGACCCCGGATGAGACGGGGGAGCTCCTGCTCCTGTTGGACAAAAAGCAGAACTTAAAATGAAAGTGAGGGCAGGCAACTTTGGAGGAACCAGCTAGAGTAACATCCATATTGAAAGTGTCTGATTGGAAAATTTAAATGAAAGTGCATTGCCTCGCTTTTGATGCAGGAGAGTGTTGGGTGGAGGAGCAAAGCCAGTTGTTATAATCAGGTAACTTATCAAACTTTTTTCACCTTTTAGCTCCTTTAAGACTCAGCTTAAGTGCAATAAGTGTATGGTCACCGTTTAGAAGGTAAAATAGACAGAAAGACAGGTAAAGCCAGAATGATTTGTTTTTTGTGTTTGCAACAGCCACAAATACTTTTTTGTTAGATATTTAGATTTATTGTCTGCTTTTGGGATGTGATGAGAACTTAAAAGTATTTTTAAAATAATTTGCGAATGGTTTTTCAAATTAGATCCACATTTCTGTTTTATTTTTCCAAAATCCCGGTGGTCAGCCCTCAGCCCATATTAAGGGCTCATGGTGTTGCGTAGCACTGACAACTGCAAACTGGATGTTAAAGAAACGGGTTGATAAGCAGGAGTAAGAGTGATACGTGTCATTATTAACCCCACCACAGGAAAACTGAGGAATAGAGTGGAAAGGGAGAAAAGTCATGTTTTCATAGACAAATTCTAATTCACTCAGTCATAAATCATGGTTTTAAGTTTGATAACATGCAAAGCCCTCAAGGCAAATGATAATGATGATGGTAGCACAGCCATGCATACATCTTAACAGGTTTACTTGAATAATAAAGTTTACTCTTACAGTTAATATAGGATAGATATTCCACTTCCTCTTACGAGCTCATGAGGATAAATTCATTCATTTTACTTCGTCATAGAAGGCTGTTTTACTCAACTCACATTTTCATAGAAAACACACTGCACGACCTGCTTCACGTCTCTCATTAGGAAGTTCTTGGCTCCGTGGCGACCCAGTGTGACTGCAGAGTCCAGAGTAGCTGAGGGAGGAGAACAGTCTGTCAGTTTGATAACATCCATAATTACTTGACAGTACTGACAAGTGACAACAACAACTAGTGAACTGACCAAATATTTCAAACAAGTATGGGACTTTGTCTTTAAACTGGCTCCAGTGTTTCATGCCATCAATAACTGCTGTCACGATTCTCAGTGAGTTCTCAACAGCTGGTTTCACAGTAAATGTTCCCTGTTGAGTACAAATGCAAAGGTTAAAAACAATAATAATACATTTAATGTCAAATGTGAAATCTTTAGAAATCATAAAAAGCTTCTTAAAGGGGTCATATTATGCTTTTTCTGGTTTTATATGCTCTTTAGTGTGTTTTCCAAGTGTCCTGTGCATGTTTAGGCACATCTATGTGCAAAAATTCAAAGTCCGTGGAAACGCGGCTTCTCCTACCTCCTCTTCCGGTTCTAGCCCCCTTCGAAAAAAACTTGCCAGTGTGACGTCTTGTCAGTGTGATATCGCTGATCTAAGTCCATTGGCTCGTTGTAACTTCTGCAGCACGCCCACGATATGCCGTAGCCTGCGGTAGCACAGTAGTGCTAAGGTGCTAATGTTTTTGCTCCCCTCGAGCCAAAGTGGCTGCATTCCCAATATGGTAAAAGGGGCGTGACATTTCCGAGAACCGTGCTGAGCAACTGATCAATTACGGCAGAGCCGACAGGCCGACCAATCAGATCAGACTTGGCACACGTGGGGACTCTGAACGTGGGCACTTCAGAGCCTTAGAGAGAGAGTCAGAAGCGAGCCGGTGCATGGAGCGGCAGTTCATGAAAACAGACACTTTTTTCGAACTTTAGCTATTGTGAACATACTTTAGTAGGTTCATAGATTAAATATACGAACCCCAAAAAGGGCATAATATGGGCTCTTTAATATCAACCTTAGTCTGATTTTGTAGAACAATCTGGGGTCGACTTGCGCTCCTCTTTCCATCAAAAGGGGGACATTGCGGGCCAAAGCTGTTGGTAAACTTCCAGGAATTTTTAGGTTGCAGGTCATGAACAGGGGGCATGCTGGGTAAAGGGGTTGGAGCAGGGGGAGGTCTGGACTGCTGGGAATACTGATGTGTGGGATTGGGCAGTCGGTAAGATGACTGCTGACTCCTTTGAGAAAACGCAATATGAGGTGATGGTTTGCTTTGTCCACTCTCATTGATGTGGGGGTCTTGAAACTGGCTGTTTATGGACTTAACACTGGGGCTGGAAGGCTGTTGTCTAACGGGATTGCTGGGCTGTCCCATCTTTGAGCTGAAAATGAAAAAATAAAACAAATTCTTACATGTTGAGATCTAAAAATGTAAAACAGCACTCACTAAAGAACTAGTTACTGGTACATGTCACATTGACTTACATTGAAATAACATTTTTTTAAATGTATTATATATAGAGAGATATTTCAGCGCTAGCAAGGAACAATCTCTATAATATTGTGAAAATAAGACAACTTTAAACTTCTAACTTATTACTTAAACAATACAAAGTTTGACAGAACTATCTAATTCAAATAGCTATAAGGTAATACAGAGTTTATCGTTTTTCTTTAGCATTTGCATTGTTCATTAACTTGCATTTGAATTTAGACAAATAAGTCAAACCACTGTCAAGTCTTTATATCTGTCAAATAGACAATGAAATATACCTTGTGCCTCCACCTTTGTATGGGTGTGGAATAGGTGCATAGCTTCTCAAAGTAGGGGCAGGTCCAGGAGCAGGTCTGTTACCACCATATTGCTGGGGAGGTGTAGATTGTGGGATACCCTGTCTGTTCCACTGAAGCCTTTGTGGAGTACTGGAGGACGGACCTGGGGTCTGGTAAGACCCATAGGTGCCTGAGGCTGAGGATAATAATATTATCAGAGTAACATCTTGTTATAGCCTCTATTATACATAGCTTTGAATTTGTATCTTTATTCATGGCAAGGTTGTCATAATATTGTCCTTTTTTTGTGGAAAGTTGTCTAAATTGTGTGATTCAGCAAGGGATGGTGGTTTTAAAAAGCAAAACATACATTAACCTGTAACGAATAAGTCACACTGTCAATATAAACAACCTGACAATAACAAATGAATATATCTTGCTAGTGCAGCAACATTGGTAATTTGCCTTGTATGTACTGCCACCTAGAGGACGAAGCATATAAACTAGATTAACCTTACTGAATTACCTGAACTGTTGTGAGATGAGGCTGAGCTGGTACTTGTCATGAATTCACAGTGAGAAAAGAATTCATTCTCAGATGGAGCAGATGTCAAAGGGACTCTATTTCTTTTCTTCTGGTTGAAAAGTGGTACAGGCAGGCAGCCTAACAGAGACAAGAGAGGTAAATATAAACACATCAGACTCATGAACATTTCACAGAACAAAAACACTCCTTGAGGATGAGTTACATTACAGAATTAACTTCAATATTTAAACTTCAATTATGTAATAAAAACTAATTTAAAAGAAAGAATAAAAACATTAATTATACAAACCTGCTGTTGGCCTGTGTGTCTGGTTTTCCTGTCTTCTCATAATGGTTACACCTTACAGTCTATGAGTTACACACGTCGAGCTAAGTGAAGAAACAGCTGATTAATTATACATACCATCATAACTGTGGCCTATTGATGGTCACTTGTTTGGATAAGAAACATATTAGAAAAAAGGGTAGGCCTATGTTAACTCGTAAGGAAGACTTGGTGTGTAAAGCCAGTTTAATTTGCGTTGTTGTATGCGTTAGCTAAAAGAAAGCTTTAATTACCTTAAAAGCTAATTTGGCGCGTCGTCGAGTTTGGTACTCTGAAGTTTATAAGTACAGCTACACAAACGGTTTGAAGATAGTTTTCTGTAAACATACACAGAGCACACACATTGAACTATTATATCACATTTTTTGTTGGAGAAAGTGTAAAAAGTCCCACATACTGTAACATACAAGTCTTTGGTCTTTTCCAGTTCAGCACCTTGGAAAGCGTCTCGCGCCAACACTCACTGATGACGTTTGTTGCCTTCAAAGACTCCTAACAAGCTCGGAGGTTAGAGAACATTTTAGGTTTTAATATATATATATAGGTAGTCTGCTGCCTTTTTTTTTTACATTTCCACTTATTGTTGGATAATTGAAAAATGTTATTACGGTTAGCAACTCAGGTTATACTTGGCCAAAAAGCAAAATCAAAAACAACACTGTTATGTCATTATATTAAACTTAACTTTATCCATTTTGGAAATACGAACTTTATCCTGTTTAACAATTGGACTGGCTATGAATTTGCCTGGAAAGTTCACCATCCCTGCCCTCGATTAAATTAGGCTATTTGTAGTTAATCAGTCCTGAGAATAAACAGTAACCAACAATTTTGATCCTTTCTTGCAAAGGGGGAATAGCCTACCAACATGAAGTCACGGATACTTCATTTATTTATTTGCCTAATTTGTCAGTGGAATAATGTGTCAATTGTTTGTAGGCTATACAGTGTATGGTCTGGATACATCTGTTAGTCCCTCTCACGCATCCCAAATAGTACCCTTCTGGCTACAGCAAAAAGATAGTTCCCATTGAGGATAACTAAAATCTGTAAAAGAGGACGATATATTTATCTAATCTGTAACAGCCTAATTTGGCTGCCACGCTCTTTCCAAATGTGTAACCATGTGTCTACTTGGTGAGTTTCAAGAGATGGACAAAAGCAAACAAAAATGGGGACAGCTATTTAGAGAGTCTATAAGAAAGGACCAGAGCAGAGTGTTACAGATGTTAGATCTGTAGCTTTGCTTTGCACACACCCTTAGGCTAATCTGAGCCTCAGTGCATCTGTGAGATATCCTTGCTGAGACTCTGAAGGAAACTCTTTGATCTAGAGAAGCATGGTGTCTCTGTCTTGTGTTAACATGGACTGTGAATCCATGGCAACGGCAGTATGAATGGTCTATTTAGGATGGCCTCCACTGCACTCCCTTGCCTGTAAGAAACTGCTGTGTATATAGACGAACAATTACAGTTGATAAGATTGTTTGGATAAGATTCTAGGTGAGAATCAAAACTCAACATATCTGCTCCCCATACTAAACTCTTAACCAATTTTATATTTGATTTGGAGTCATAAAACCAATTATTTGGTCAGAGAATTCTGACTGTCTTGGAGCCATTAATAATTTGAATTAAACAATAATTTACACAGGAACTGTTCAGATGTGTATAGCTTCCTGATGTTTGAAAAGTTGTAATGAGGATGCTTTGTTCCTCTTATGTCACTAAAAATTATGAGGGGGCAATCATTTCACTTTCATTCACCAGTTGCCTGCCTTTCATTGGAAATGTGGAATAGCCTAAATCATGCAACCTTAATCCTCGATTGTGAATGAAAAACAAAGTAATTTCTTCCATGGTGGCAGATTAGGATTTTTTTCCCTGCAACGCCCAACATTGATAGCTATTTGTCTGGTGACAGGTGCAAATTGTATTCTCTGGTCCCCTCAGAGTACAATTTACAAAACAATAAAATGTGCATTAAAAGAGAAATTTGGAAATCAGTAGCTCAAGCAGTCTAGCTAAAAACATATTTATAGTCTATAAATAACAAAAATTCCAAACAAATTATAAACTTAACACAAACTCATAATAAAGCCACTGAGGCACCTAGAGGGCGAATCTTACGCAGGATATATTAATAAGTCCATTGTCCAGGTGATGATTGAAGGTTTTAGGGTGGTTTATTTTATCCAGAGACATCAAGCAGGCAACAAACAACAAAAAACACTGCTGTTTCTCTTGCCCTGTCATCCTGCCATTGTGTCCTGGCTTCCTGCTAAAAAACCATTAACCCATTAGGTGCCTACCTGAGTCTCACCTGGCTACCTCGATATATAGACACACCCATGTACAGACTCCACCCTTATGCCCCAGGTAGCAAAATAAACGAATGGAAATAACTCATATGAATGTAAACAATAATAATCAAAATACCCTGAACATAATCTAATATTAAAATGTATCCCCAAAGTATCCCAAAAATAAGAATATAGACTTTCACTTAATTTAGGAACAGTGAATAGCTGTAATACTATAGACTCTGCCACCAAGTCTTTCATTTTAGGTTTAAAAAACATTTAAGGACACCAGTTTAACTTGATAATTATCTTCTTTACTAAACTGTGCATGTCCCCACATGGTGTACTGTAAATGTGGATCAATAAAACATTTGACAATGCTAATATAGGGTCAACATTTCCCTGTAATCGAACAAACAGTACGTAAAATCCACCAAATGTTTCTAGTAGTTACTTTATTAAATAATGTTATACAATTAATTCATGGCATTCAAAATGACTGTTTTGTTGTTTTTCTAAATTATAGAACAACAAAACCCTGACAGGTCAGGATATGTCACATCTTGTGAAACACTTACTTTTCCATCATCTTCTGGAAGTTTCTGTTAACTGGCTATATATTGTCCCTCGACAAACTTTAAATATGAACGTGTATTAGGGGGTTTCGACGTCCTACACTGGCAACCTGCGTGTTGTTCAGTGGGAGGCGCCAGTCCGCAGTAGTTTCTGGAAGGAACCTCATGCGTGCACCATGGAGAAAGTGAGTATCCGGCAACTCCTTTTAAATAAATGCCTTATTACCTTCATATCAAAGATATACTGAGTATTATTGTGTGCACTTAATCAAACGTATCTCTACAACAAGTATCCAGCCGTCAGTGCGGGTAGCCACCTATTTTAATTGGGACTTAAGTGTTTGCTACATCCAGCCGCTAGCTAGCGTGTTAGTTTAGCATCAATCCGGTGTGAATGTGTTGTAGCAGTTTTGTTAATGATTTA
Source organism: Labrus mixtus (assembly GCF_963584025.1). Lineage (NCBI taxonomy): Eukaryota > Metazoa > Chordata > Actinopteri > Labriformes > Labridae > Labrus > Labrus mixtus. The sequence continues at coordinate 19,804,758 of NC_083625.1, read as the reverse complement.
TTTTAAAATTATTTAACTTGATGGTGTTGCTACACACGTGCAATTTTGACAACAAGTCTACAACGTGGCTCAGCTGTTTTCTTTGAATAAGCAAACTTAGCCGGGTTAATTGTATTCACATCATGGCAACTCACAGTCGTAGCTAAAGTGAACGCTTACGACAAGGTTAGCTAACTGTTAAGCTAACGCATTATGACTGTAATCAATCACAGCTGCCTTGTCATTGGAAATGTCATCGAACATTTGAGGTCTGACGTGATTGTAGCCCACACCACTGTCTTGATATAACAAAGCCATCTGCTCACCTCTAGCTTATCACCGGCAGGATAACCTACTCCTCTCTCTAGTTAACACATCAGCGTTTAATGTCTCACTTTAGCTCCCGCTGTGAAAGCTACCATTCACGAGGTGACGCTTAAAAAGTCTCATTTCACCTATAAAACGCTTTACCTGAAATTATTTTTCCGTAGACTCACTGTTTAAACTGCGGCAGTGAGTGTGTGGCACATGCCGCAGGAGTATTTTTGGATCGGCCTCAGTAGCCTGCACTCTCACCGGAGGATCATTCTAGACGCACCGTCGCTGCTGTCATGGCTACAGCCGCATTTTGGCACCAACTTCCGCATCCTCTCGAACCTGAAGCCATTTGTCAAGTTTTTTGGCGTTATTTATTTTTAGATAAATCATATATTTTTATTATTATTATTGTTATGCTCGAGCTGGCCAATAATAATAACTTATGGCAACGACACCGGAAATAAGTGTTGTACCGGTCCAAAGAGGGCACTGTCGAGCAGAGGAGATATAACAAGGTTTTTCACTTAATCATTAAACGAGAACTTACCATTAAAGTTCTGCCGGTTTTTTTTTTTATTTTTTCATTGTCCTGCTGTACCACTGTGGATACCTTTCCACAATTTCCCAGTTTGGGATCAATAAAGCAATTCTATTCCATTCTACTTAAATACTTTTTAACTTGTAGTTACAGGTCACTTAAAAAGTATTACACTCATTTCATACAAAATATATCCATGGTATAAGACAAGGTACTTTTTTTGACAACAAATCTATAACTTTGGGTACATGATTTTGGATAATGGCTCACACACGCACCCCAGCTTCATAGTTATTCAAGTAGTCATCTGCTAAAATGACTTAACAGATAACAAATAAATAATTAATCAAATAATGAACAGAGTTTTCCATGGCTCAAAATGAAGCGGTGGTAGCTCCTTACCTCCCTTTTACATGTGCAGATGTACCGTGTATCGACACTGCTCAGCACTTCTACAAGCAGCTTAATTAATTCTAATAATTGTGTAGGCTAATTTGAGAAAGGACATCACTCAATTAAAACCTTATTTATTATACAAATTAATGTCCCCTTCACATGGACTCAGATGAACATTGAAGACATAGAGATAACTTTACTTCTTCATCTCAGATGTATTCTCACCTTACATCAGCCTGATTTTAACAATTCACCTTCTATATTTTGACTGCAGAAAACAGTTTTCTGTCAGGCGGATTCACGACTTGTTGATCCTAACTGTCTAATTATGAACTCCTTGTCGCTCTATATGCCTCAGTGTGAATGTTATGAGTGACAAAAGGGAGTTTTAAGTTGTTTATGTCCGTTTATCATCAACGTTTTTTTCTTTAATGGTACCTCTACAATATGTTGGCATGTTGGAGCATTTAAATCACACAAGACAACACTGAAACAAAGACATGGCGGCGCTGAATATTATATATTTATACGTATTAAACTTAGACAGTGAGAAAGAGGAAAAGGGACAGAAAGAGAGATGGGGGGCTTATGTGTGTGGAGAGAAGTGCAGACAAAACAAAAACGGCACATTTAATCATGAAGCCTTGTGTTGTTCTGTGTGACTCTCGGGTTTGTCAGTGAAGTTTATGAAATCTGCTGCAGTCTGGATTCTCTAACAGTCACAGCTGTCTCAAATGAACAGTCCCTCCACAGGCTGGACGCACATTCAGAGATCTGCTTAGTTGTTTATAATTTTAGGACTAATTCATTGATAGCTACTATTAATTTGTTGCTCGATGTTTGTATAGGGCATGCCTGTACAGCTGTGTAGCCAAAAGCATCGTTTGGGTTTCTGGTGCACTAGAATGATGACGATACAGTGCCGCCTCCATATCAGTGTATAGCCGTAACTGCAGTTAGAAATAACAAATTCACCAGGTGCTGTACTTGGAACTCTGTGTTCTCCATGAAAACACCCGCCAGACTTTGACGTGGGCTGGTGGTAGTATGAAATAAGGCGGTGATGGCGGCTCTAATTTTTTAATGCTCGAAAACTCTGCTTACACTACATGTGAATTTAACTGGTTGAATCATTTGATTAACAACCAGGAAATGTACAAAATTGTACCATAGTAATGACTGTTTTTAAGTTTAAGTTATGTGATAAACGATCATCCTTGCGTCACACAACATTTTGATGTTATCATGTTCTGCCTTTTAGGTCCAGTATTTTAAATTGTTCGGATGGGGACAATTCTTGTGATGTGTGTACCAGTCAACACAAAATATACTTTTATTGTTTTTAATTTTAATGAACTTTATGTGTCTTATTGTGTGGTAATCAAAGCTTGAGGGAATTTGGAGCTTTTCTTTTTATAACAGACTTGATACTCACCGTATAACATCAGGTCAGTGTGTATGTGAATCTGTGCAGTGCAGTCGATACACAGCATAATAACTTGTCAAAATAAAGCTGTTGTAATTCTGTACACACTAGATAGTCAAAAGAAAATTATTAATTTAATGTTTATTTCTAGGGACCTTAACCTTAAAAAGGGGTGTTATCTATGACCGCTTAAAAATCTTCCTAATGTAAGGCTAGCTGACCTCATTGCAATTGCTTCTACGACATTCATTTGATCTTGTTTTTTTGTTACGCGTCGTATCCTTGATATACAAGTTATTCTAAATGTGTATCTAACATGAAGAAACATTGTAAGTGTTCCTCACAGCTGCACCTGTCTGACATGAACAGCTGAGTGGTTGTTGTTTTCATCCCTCAGTTCTGTCAGCAGCAGCTGCTAAAGATGTCTCCTCCAGAGCCAAACCTACATTGAGGATTGTTTTCTTTTGTGTAGGAGTAAAAGATAAGACAGAGCAGGAGTGTTGAAGTATTGTGAATTTGTATCTTACTTAAGCTTAATTTAATTGGATCTTCCTGGATCACAGGTTTCAGCATTGAAAGACCAGGGCAACAAGGCCCTGAGTGCAGGGAACATCGATGAGGCTGTACGCTGCTACACCGAAGCTGTGGCCCTTGACCCTTCAAACCATGTCCTCTTCAGTAACCGCTCAGCCGCCTACGCAAAGAAAGGCAACTATGAGAATGCTCTCCAGGATGCCTGTCAGACCATCAAGATCAAGCCTGACTGGGGCAAGGTGAGAAGTCATTTGTTCACACCCATTATTCAGTTAAGAAGCTATGGGTGGATTTAACTAAAACGGACACTTCCAACTTTCAATCTTGATCAACCAGGGTTACTCCCGCAAAGCTGCTGCATTGGAATTTCTTGGCCGATTGGAGGACGCTAAAACAACTTACCATGAGGGACTCCGGCAAGAACCAAATAATCAGCAGCTAAAGGAGGGTTTACAGAACATTGAGGCCCGGCTTGCAGGTAAGAACTATGAGATTTATGATGTCTCTTTATTCTAAAGTAAAAGTGGCACTACAATATGAAAACTGAGTGAGTCACTTTTCCCTCCTACATGCATAAAGGATTTAGAGATGGCTGCTGAGGGGATCACTGAAGTAAAATCACATTGTGAGTGCAGGTTTTCAAAAGAGTAGGCAGCCCACTTGGGATTTGAGAGTTGTGATTCATTTAGACAAAGGACAAGTGGTAGGGGGTAACTCAGGAGTGAAATCTGTCGGGAAGTTATTCCTAGACCAGTGAGACATGGCTGCGCATCCTGACAGCTTCTTTTGATCACATTCATCCTACTAATAAACATTTATTTTTTTATTCACCAGAGAAATCAATGATGAATCCCTTCGCCATGCCTAACTTGTATCAGAAGCTGGAGAATGATTCTCGGACCCGTGAGCTGTTGTCAGATCCAAGCTATAGAGAGCTGCTGGAGAAGCTAAGGAACAAACCATCGGAGCTTGGCACGTATGTGGATTTTCAAAAATATGTTGCCTTATCCAACTTTCTCTAAATTAGGATGAAAAACTTTGTCCTGGGGAAGGTATTTGGAACAAAAAAAGAATCCCCCTCACACTGCACTCCTGATGTCGTCTTAATGTGTGTAAACAAAAAAGTCTGAATCAGTTTGACCAGAGGGATTTTATTTTACCCTGCCAGTTCAAAGTCTGTTTAATATTTAAAAAAAAACTTAAGATGATTAGCATAAATTGTGAATGTGGTGCCCATATCAGTTTAAAAACAAGTGTTTCCTAGTTTTGTGGATGACTCCTCTTCCTGCTGCGCACTGTCATATATTAAGACCCACCCCTATTCAATACACTTGTAAGATATTGACGAGTATCGTCATCTGTGTTGTTACTAAATCATAAATGTGTACAACTGATAAGGGGACAAATTAGATAAAAGAATCAAATACATTCTGTAAAAATCTTAAGTCAGCTTGTAAATCTTTCAGTTGCCGTGAATACTGTTATAGTGGAAATGCATTGTCCCTGTTTTGCAGAACGCTGCAGGATCCCAGAGTGATGACCACACTCTCTGTGCTGCTGGGACTAAATCTCTCTGAGATGGAAGAAGAAGAGGAGCCCACTCCCCCTCCTGCCCCAAAACCCAAAGACACTCAGCCGCCTCCTCCCAAAGAGGAAGACCTTCCTGAAAACAAGAGAAAGGCAAATCCCTTCATTACACCCTTCACCTAAATCAATTTTCAGTCATATTGTCCCTCCTAATGAATTTCTATTCTTACTTTTTAATCCTCTTATTTCCATTTTGTCACAGGCCTTAAAGGAAAAGGAACTTGGAAATGAGGCATACAAGAACAAGGACTTTGGAAAAGCCCTGAAACATTACGAAGAAGCAGTCAAACACGACCCCACCAACATGACGTATATATCAAATCAAGCAGGTATATATTCTCAAGTCTTGGAAAACACACACGTCTGATCAGAATGACCCTTAATGTGCGGCTGATTTAAATTACTTAAAATAAGTAGAATGGATCTGATTTTCTGATAAGAGGGAAATCACCACACCAGTCAGATTTTATGATTGGTTTAAGTAATTGCTGCTGTGTTTCTCACTACAGCTGAAACTGCACTTTGACGAAAAACAAACATATTTTAAATGCAAATAATGATGTGGTCTTAGAGGCTGCTGACAGATTCTGCGAGACATGGAATAGACCAAACATTGCGACCCAGCAGTCTTTTTTTTTTTTTTTTTTTTTTTACATTTTGAATGTGATCCCTTCAGCTCAGTTCAACCAGGATGTATCACCAACATAAGATCTTAATTGTATACTTTAAATGTTAAATGTGTACTTCTTTTTGATTTCCCTTTAGCTGTGTTCTTCGAGAAGGGTGATTATGATAAGTGCAGAGAGCTGTGTGAGAAGGCTATCGATGTTGGCAGAGAGAACCGGGAAGACTACAGACAGATTGCAAAGTGAGTTCTGCAAGAAAGTATTTTCCTTTACTTTTGACTTTACCTGACTTTACCTTTGATTGAAGGCAGGACCGGTATCTGTGGGTGTAGCTGAATGTCAGTATTTAAATCCACAAGCCAGCATTTGACAACAGAAGTAGTGTTATACGAGAACCATTTGGTGGCAGTGTTGCTCCACTTTTCTTACTAAAATTTTGCTTTGGCAGATGTTTCGCTTTTGAATAAAGAACCATAGGCAATAAAGAATAATTTTCTATTGAACTGGAGAGCTCAATTCAGGTGCACATGCATGATTGTGTGACTGTCATTTGTCAGAATCATCTTTATTGGCCATGTATGCTTACATACACAAGTTCAATTTGGCTTCAGTGAGCTGTGCTCTCAGTGTATAAAAGTGTAGCATTAAATATTAACATAAATAAGCAAATAATGATATCTGCAAGGCTAAATAAGACAATAGTGCAGTGGTGAGTAGTGCAAAAATGCTGAGATGAGATTGTTAGTAATTATGTAACAGATTGTTTATGTACATGAGGAAGAGTTTTACAGTATTAACAACAAAGATGTGCGTGAGGAGGATAATATTACAGTATTTACGTAAAGATTAAGATTAACATAAGAATGTGTTTAAAATTGTCTTGTTATTTGTTGGTGACAGTTCTAGTTACTAAACTGTCTTTACCCTGGTTAAAGAGGTGCCTCATTCACAGGCTGAAAGATGCCACTATGATGCATTAACATTTTTTTATCTTCACCTTTCTCTCTCTTTTTTTTAAAGGGCTTTGGCTCGGATCGGCAACTCGTACTTCAAGCAGGATAAATACAAAGAAGCTGTTCAGTTTTTCAACAAGAGTTTGACAGAACATCGCACTCCTGACGTCCTGAAGAAGTGTCAACAGGTGCAGCAGTGCAAGCTTAACGGAGATCTTAGAGTCAAACTAGGATCATATGTTTTCACTTATCCGGATCATTTGATTTGAAATACTTAAGAAGTTGTCAGACCTGCATGTGTACAGGGAATGTTAATTGTAATTGTCTCCACAGGCAGAAAAGGTACTGAAGGAGCAGGAAAAACAGGCCTACATCAACCCTGAGTTAGCCCTGGAAGAAAAGAGCAAGGGCAACGACGCCTTCCAGAAAGGTGTGTATGGTCATTGAGGCTCTTGTTGGTTGATTATTCATTTTGATTCCTTTAAGAGCTTAGAGCTTATAAATCTGAACTCCTCTATAAGATCTATTATAAATGTTAACTGCTCTTTTTTGTGCTACAGGGGACTACCCATTAGCCATGAAACATTACAGCGAGGCCATCAAGAGAAACCCCCTAGATGCAAAACTGTTCAGTAACAGAGCTGCTTGCTACACAAAGCTGTTGGAGTTTCCACTTGCCCTGAAGGTACGTTTCATCATAATTAAGCATTTCAGTGACAGTGAGCTCGTTAATGCGCCACTCAATTTTGTTTAATGGCCTCATGGAAAAACTTTTTCAGGATTGTGAGGAGTGCATCAAACTTGAACCAGCTTTCAGTGAGTTTGAAAAATTCATATTTATTCCCATTTGATTGTCATTTCACATGAGGGACTTTTATAAAGTGTTTTGGACTTAGAAGTCTTTATGTGCTTTTTGGTACAAATCACTCTGATTTAACACCTAACTTTAACACATCTGCCCACAGTTAAAGGCTATACACGAAAAGGAGCTGCCTTGGAGGCCATGAAAGATTATTCAAAAGCTATGGAGGCATACCAGAAGGCCCTGGAGCTGGACTCTTCCTCAAAGGTATTTCACAGGTTACTACTCAGAAACGTTTGGAAAAATACTTGAAATGTCAAGTCGTAAAACATACTAGCTGTATCAAAAAGACTGCTAATTGTTCACTCCATTTAATTAACCTCATCATTTTGCCTTTTGCCTTCTCCTCGTTCAGGAAGCCACAGAGGGCATGCAGCGTTGTATGGTGAGTCAGGCCACGAGGAATGACAGTCCCGAGGATGTGAAAAAACGGGCGATGTCTGATCCTGAGGTGCAGCAGATCATGAGTGATCCCGCCATGCGCATGATCCTTGAGCAAATGCAGAAGGACCCGCAGGCACTCAGCGAGTAAGTTTGCAAGCTTTTGTGTAGTTTTAGTGTTGACGGTTCATGCCTCCATAAAACTTTTATTGATGGAAAAGAAAATTCATGAATGTTTTTCATTTTTGATCCACAGCCACTTAAAGAATCCAGTTATTGCTCAGAAGATTCAGAAACTCATTGATATCGGACTGATAGCCATTCGTTGATGAGAACCAAGATGCAGATGTGTGAAAAACTCCAAGACAACAGTGGAACGAATCCCTCCAAAATATTACACCCTCTTTCTCAAATTCAAAATTATACTGTCCTCAGTCTCACGGAGACTTTGTGTGTATGTTGTTGTTTTTTTTTTTTAAATCAGTTTCACAACTTTTACATTGTATTTAAAAAAAAAAAGCATCTTGTTTGTCTCAAGGACAAGTTCAAGTTTCCAGGACACCTAAATTAAAAACTGGATTCATGTAAAATGCTTCAATACAATTCAGTGCACTAGCACGCGCAGTGTTTAAAGGGAAAGTGTACCCTTAAGCAGTTCACATATTCTTGTTGGTTCGTGGTTTACTGATACGAAATGAGAAATAAAAGAATTTATTCTCGGAAAATCAAGATTGTAATGTAGATCACAACTCAAACTTTCAACAATGGTCTTTTTAACTCTGGTGTTGTCCACTTTAAGGCCTGACTAAACATGGTGCTTTAAGGTTTCGGTGTCCATTTTGTTTTTCTTATTTTTTTTTTTGTTACTGGCAAAGATTTCTGGTGGAAAGCTGAATCTATCCTCACCTGACTCCTCACATGCAGGTCATGGATCTTGTAGGTGTGCTAGATATTTTTGTTTTATCTGAAATCATTTGAAGCCCCATTTTTTTTTTGAGATACTGCTGTCTTTGGCCTAATAGTTAAAAGATCAATGTGTACAGCTAACATCAGAAAGGGTCAGTGTTTGCTGTCCTTGATTACTGGAGAAGGAATCCAGACAAATAGTGGAACGATACATCCCAATGTCCTTTAAGAATCTGGGGATGATTTGCCATGATAAAACATTGAACCATTATTAAACAAGTTCATACAACACTTAGGCTGCCACGTTATTGACTCTGTGTTAGTCATGTTTGACCTTGGAGATAAAGCTGTTCGCAAGTTGAAATACAGCAAGATTGTCACAAAAATCCCGGAACTTTGCAGAAACTATACATCTCTATGAGCAACCAGCACACCATCTTTTAAGTGATTACCTTATGGCTGCTTATCAGTAACTATTAAGTCCAGGCAGATACTTTTAACTGGCTGAAGTTGTCTTTTCTCAGCCTCGAAACTTGCTGTGCAAAATGTGACTACTTACCTGGCAAGAATATGATAGTTACAGGTCAGATATATCTTCCTAAACTAGCATCATTTGGTTGGCTATCTCACTTCATGGTGCATTTTAAACATATTTTGTCTTAGGGCACTGAACCCCAATGCTATGCCACTTACAAGACACTGCGTCCTAGAATTTTTTCAGACAAATGGCAAATCTGGATGAAGTGCAACTTGGCCAACCTTCTAATGCATAAAAAAATATTTATCTTTCATTTGAAGAGTTCAGAAAATGTCCCTTATTGTTAATGTTATCGAGCAGTATGCAACATGTGGCTGCAGATACCTCAAAGTCACCACAATGTCATAAAATCCACGTGCTTTGATTATCAGGAGGGACTTGTCTTTACATCTACGCATCAGATGTTTTGGAATCATCTGTAACTTTGGTCACACATCACAACAGAAATTTTGGTGTGGACAATGTTGATTGAATTCATTTGTAATAACTTATGGGCATCAAATGGGAAGTCTCACATATTGTAAAGGAACTTTTCTTAAAAAGTGTAATTAGTGGTGAAATATACAGAATCAATGTATTTGGAGGGCCAGTGGTGGCTGCTTTCTTCTTTGCAGACTATGACACTGGTTTATTATAAAGTTGTTGGTAGGTGGGATTTGAACATAATATTTGCATACCAATAAGTGTAATTGATAGGTTATTATAAATGCCTATGCAATATTTATGCATTTAAGTTGTTACATTTAAAGCCTAAAATGACATCTTCAGCATATTGTACGCCTGTAGGCTGTGTAGCTACAGCTTAAGTTAATGCCTTTGTCATAACTCTCTGTACACATTTTTTTTAGTTCTCAGTAAAATGCATTCCGTGTTCATGTGAGCTGTTATTTTTAAACTAATGTAAGGTGCTTATGACTTCTTTTTTTTATAGAAATAAACTTAAGGCAGAGTAGCTTTTCTTTAATCACGCAACATTTCTCAGTTCATGTATAGTTTTTGTCCTCCTACGACCCCATCACTAGACTCCTACGACCTCAGGAAGGTAGGTGCTCAGGACTTGATAGACATACACAACTTTGTGCCTTCTGGGACATGGAGGTTATTGTTGTGATGTTAAATTATCTCGTATTGTTGAATTAATGTCTATTTGTTTATCCATACATCATAAAAAACCTTTGGGTGAAATATTCCGTACCATTATTAAAAGATGTTTTCTGTCCAGTTCGTCTGAGGTCTCGAACAACGTAGCTCCGCCCACATCGAAGCTTCACGTGACTGACCGTCGCCCAGGTTGTGTCGAAAGCATCCTGGTGTTAGCAGTTAGCTAGCTGTTGACAAAAATATATTTACCTCTGTATACACATTTTTAAAAATAAGGGCGAATTTTTATCGTGGCTTTAGAGAAGAGAAAGAAGATAAAGAGCGACACAGACTGGTCTCTTCCTACATGGTTTGACTGCTGATATATGAAGAGGCTAGCCGAAATAGCTAACTAAACATTAGCTTTAGCGAAGGTTCAAACTTTGACGAGCAACAGCAGAAATTGACGAGCTAGCTGCTTGTTGCGAATGTAAACACTGCCATTATAGATAGACTAATAACATGTGGTGTGTTATTGTAGGTTTACTAACTATCATTGTGTGTTTACGTACAGGTTGTTGAAGCGTTAATTTGTTCTTAAAGTGTTAACATTACTAAGTAAAGATCGCTAACTTATGAATGGATAGAGAGCTGTGGATGCTAACGTTAGCCCTTTAAACTTCACTATAGTACAAACTTCAGCGTTACATGAAAAAGAAAAATCACAACATATTAACCAGATGTTATCTAAAGAGCTAGACGTCTGTGTTTTCTGCTTTGTTTCGGTCACTTGAGATAAATAATGCGAAACAGCAGGATGTCAGATGTGTGTGGATTAATGTCAGGGCAGCAGAAAAACACAGCTGTCCGCTCATTCCGATAATCCCTGTGTACCGTGTATTACAGATGCAGTAGAGTTGTGTTATTGCTAAGCGTGTAGTGTATTAGACTTAATTTAGGAATACATTTGGACAGTTACTCGGTTTCTTTTACATAGTTTTCAAAAGGCTATAGTCTACTTTACTTGTAGTTATGCCTGGAGACGCTTCTGATAGCAGCGATGATTCTGATGCAAAAACAAATGAGACAGCCTGCACCGTCAAGCATCAGATCACCAATGGTAAGTAAAGTGATGTTTGTCAACAAGCGCCTTATAAACAATGTGTAACCAGAGGAATATGTGCCCCTTCACTCATTCAATCAACAAACTCTTTTTGATTTAATGGTTTAATCTTTAAAAGTATTATTAGGTCAACATTTACTGCGGGTGGAAAATATATGTTAATTGAAACGTGTTATATTGTAAAGTATTTTTAATGTGTCACCGACATGTATCACAGAAGAAACATTTGAACTAAATCTAAACATTTGTACAATTATAAAATATACATATACGGTGTAAATATTTCCTTTATGTATATATTCTTACATTTTTACATCGAAGTTGAAACGTTGTGTTGCCTTCAGTCCGACAGGTGTTTTTTTTTTCTGTCACTGTGTTTAAGTTGATTTTGTTCCTTTCAGTGTGCATTAAAATAATGAATTTGGACAATGTTACCCCACGTGGGTCAACATTTCAGAGCATGTGTGTCAAAACCAAGTGCAAGGGATCTGTAAACAGTGACTCTTGACTAGGTTTGATTCTAAACTTTCATCACTTAATGAGATGTGGACTAAAGAAAAAACAAGTTGTTGTGACCTTACAGTTTGTTTATTAACATGATATGTATTGTGGTGAAAGGATTTAAAGTCTAAATCTACAAAAAAGAAGCCAGATTCACATAAAGCAGATGATTGCTGCTTTGTTCTTGGTCTGTTAGTTCAAAATGTCAGATGAGTCATTTGGTGGTACTGTATGTTTTTACCCGGCTGTCACAGCAGAAATGTATTACTGTACTTACTGTGATTGATAAGGGTGTGGATATAGATCAAAGTGCCTTTTAATCTACACAGAGCAGTACAACAGGCAGCATTTTCACAAGTTGCGTTAGAGCAACTGTTGTAGAGTACATCTTGTAAACACTGGCTAACATAAATGAAAACATTACATGTATTTTTAATGTACTTGATTTAGACCCAAATGAATTTTCGATTATGTAATTGCAGGAACTTAATTTGGAATAAGAAGCTGAACACAGTTCATGTTTTGCACCTCTTGAATGTTACACAGTGGTCTTTACACAATAAAACAAATCACTCATACAGATCTGGAATGTGCCACTTGCCATTTTAAAACTATGTTTGAAGGATTAAGAAATTAAACATATATTCCTTATGGTCTAATCATAGTTTTTTTTTTGTCACTAGCTAACCTCACAGGTCACACTGAGAAGGTCGGCATGGAGAACTTTGAGCTGCTCAAAGTCTTGGGCACTGGAGGTAGGTGTCTTCAAAAAGCGTCAAATATATTAAGTACAGATGCAGCTGTTGTCAAACCTGAAGACATTTTTCAGTAAGATGTCATTATGAGGTATCTCCAATGCGCACAGGAAGTGTTTTCCTGCCATGGTTTAATATCTTGAGGGGAAAGTGTTTCTAATTAAATTTCTTAGCTTGTAGAGAAAATGTCCCAGGAGGCTTAAATGTTGTGGTAAAGTATTTCTTTACATAGTGATTTGGGATATGCAAATCATCAAAACAGCATGAGTAGTATGTGAATGTTTATAAGGGAGACCATATGCTGTGGATGTCTCTGTTATTAGTTCTCATGCATAATGAATACCTTTGAGAGATCTGAGAGGCTGCTTCTATCAACAAAACGATGACTGATCCCTTTCTGTTGTGAAGGATTGTGTCTGCATATGTATTCCAGACGAGTTTCATACTAAATATAAAATGTTGGTTTCTCTTTGTCTAGCTTACGGTAAAGTGTTTTTGGTCAGGAAGAACACAGGTCATGATGTGGGACAGCTTTACGCTATGAAGGTAAGAATCATTTATGATTTACTGACAGTGATCACGGTGTAAAATAATCCTGAAGAGAGTCACTGAATTAAGTTTTAAATTCAAATAAGGACACTTTGAAGAATGTAAATGGTTCACAGATGGTGATTTATTGACATGTATCTGTGATGTGCCACAGTGGAGGTTGACTGAGCTGCTATTCAACAAATGCCTACAGAGGAAAAGGAGAAAAAATGTATCAATCTACTATTTCCTTTGATTAACAGTAGTAACTTGTTAAAGTATTATTAATAAAAACAGTTAAATAGTACATCCAGGTAATAAATATAGTAATAAGGAATACTAATTACAGGGACATTTTTCTTCAAAAGTACAAATGTCTCAAAAGAACCCAAAATTAAGAAAAAAATTTGTCCAGTGTACAACACCAAGCTAGGTGTTGTACACTGGACGGACTAGGTTAAAATATATTTTAGTACATGGTTTCAGATCTTATGGAATATACCCTACCTTTGTCTCAATGAACATTGCTTTTTTTTTTTTTTTAAAGATGTAATTACTTTGCCAAATCTGTCAAACACAATATATGTATGTGGACAGCGCCTTCAGTTTTTTTGTTATACTATACAACAAAGAGTCATTTGTAATAATTAGAGGCAAAAGATAAGAGGTTTCTTGCTCTCAGGAGGATGTTTGTGAGTGCATCAGGTTCCCAATGCCTCCGGACACCCTCAAAAGTAAATAAATAATAACGCCTGTGTGGCATTTTAAACGGAATGGGACAAGCTTGCCACAGTCTGAACAACAATGTTTACTCTATAAATAATCATCATAAACCTCGTCTTTGAGTTCTGCATTCAGCTCGTCCCCCCAAATAGTTTAACCTGATGTGTTTAAGAGAGCGTTGCTTTGTAGGATCTGATTTGTTTTTTAAAGGAGGCTGCCTCTTGATTGACAGCGTTACATTTTTTAATCGTCTCCAGGAACTCATACTTGTTCATTACTGAGCTGTTTATGCAGAACTTTCTTACTGGAAGATAATATTGGGCCATGTTTCTAGCTGCAGAATGTATAGAAGCATTTCCACGACTTAATATTATTAAGTGCTTGAAATGAAATTCACTGAGGATGGCATGATTTTTCTGGTAATGATGTCGGTGATGTTGATGGAAAATCACAGTTTTTCAAAAACTTAAGAGACACTTACAGGTATTTATATTTCTCTCCTAGGTGTTAAAGAAAGCAGCCATTGTTCAAAAGGCAAAGACGACAGAACACACTCGCACTGAGAGGCAGGTGCTGGAGCACATCCGCCAGTCTCCATTCCTGGTCACGCTGCACTACGCCTTCCAGACGCAGAGCAAACTTCATCTCATCCTTGGTGAGCGATAGGAAACTAAACCAAAGATTGACAACTGTTGTCTCTGTCTCTGTCTTAAAGCGCTCAATAGATGTTCTTTGTTTATGTTTTTGTCTTTCATTGAGTGTTGGTTTGTTGGAATATTTTTGCAATGTGAATGTTTTTTTTGTATGATGTGTTTTTAAACCCCCTGTGTATTTGTCTGTGTGTGTGAGTACAGACTATGTGAGCGGCGGGGAGATGTTCACTCATTTGTACCAGCGGGATCACTTCTCTGAGGAGGCAGTGAGGATTTATATTGGGGAAATAATCCTGGCTCTGGAGCACCTTCACAAGGTGGGTGACACTCCTTCCAGCTCTATAGCTTAATCCTATATTTATTAATGTTTGGATACAAGAACACAGAGGAATAAAAAAAACAACCTTACTGAGACACTGCGACAATATATCACCTTGAAAAACTGTTGTGTCTGACGTGTTCATGAGCAGATGTCAATTTAGAAGACACAAAGCGACATTACTGTCTCATATGAGTCCTTTTGCTGATAACCTGACAACAGCACAAGTTAGTCCCTAATGTTCCCAATTACATAGGACAAAAGACTGAAAGTATTGTTATAAAATAGGTACCTCATTCTTCTGTGTGTAAAGCCCTGTTACACTTTTGTTCAAGCGTATTTACACTTAACCATGAATACTGTACATACTGTTCTTGTACAGCTTGGGATTGTGTACCGAGACATCAAATTGGAGAACATTCTTCTTGACAGCGAAGGCCACGTGGTGTTGACAGATTTCGGGCTCAGCAAAGAGTTTCTGGAAGAAGAAGTATGTAAACAAAAACACAGATATCTTAACATTAATTGTACGTGTATGTGGACAATGAAACATGTGGAATATAAGAAACATAATAATATTTTTTTACATAAGATTTAGTTTTCCTTATACACTTTATCTTTATTTATTTACAGAAAGAAAGGACCTACTCTTTCTGTGGCACCATTGAGTACATGGCACCTGAGATCATCAGGGGGAAATCAGGACACGGCAAGGTAACAAGCATTGTTGTTGTGTTCAATAATTTTGGGAATGTTAAAGATTTTGAGAGGCCTTGTACAACTTGTTAATGTTTTTTTACATTAAGATGTTTCAGAATGTTTTGAAGAACATTTAGCTCCAGATGTTTCAAATGGCTTTGAAACATTAAAAGCTGCAAGTTAAAAGTATGGTACGGTTACTGTGGTGTCTCAGCTGGTAACATAAAAGCTGTCTATAAATAGATTTACTTTGAACACTGTATGGTCGGATCACCACAGATTAGATCGAAAATAAGATTGACATTTTTTGTCATGAAAGAAACCTGATATAACCCGGGCTCAACTGAAAAATGTACACATTGGGAGCCTTATCTGCCCACCTTTGTTCTCTTTCCTTCATGTAAACTTTTTGAACCTGTTTCCACTCTTAGTCTGTAGACTGGTGGAGCCTTGGGATCCTGATGTTTGAGCTGCTGACAGGAGCGTCTCCCTTTACCCTGGAGGGAGAGAGGAACTCTCAGAGCGAGGTGTCAAAGTGAGTTTTGCTTACTCCATCGACATCAAATATGTATTAAAATCTTAAACCTCCTTCATTCTTCTTTAAAAAAAACAAACAGTCAAAGAAATTATGCCAGCTGTTGTGTTGATGTATCTATTCTCATTGATCTACCAAGCACATACTGAATTATACATGTGATGGTCCTCATCACAGGGAAAAAGTGTCAGTTTGGGGTGCAATTATCACTGAATATGAATTATATAATTCCTTTTCTGCCCATGTTCTGTCAGACGTATTTTGCGCTGTGATCCACCGTTCCCCTCAATGATCGGACCTACTGCTCAGGACCTGCTGAGGAAATTGTTGGTTAAAGATCCCCACAGGAGGCTGGGTTCAGGGCCGCGAGGGTCTGAAGACATTAAAGCACATTCCTTCTTCAAGGTCCGAAACACCTCAACTTCAGTCACACAGATTCTCTGTTACCATGAGACCGTGTCCGATGCATCCATAACTTTTTGTTTCCTTACAGGGTCTGAACTGGGCCGACCTCGCACAGAAGAAGTTGGCGAGTCCCTTCAAGCCAGAGCTGAAGAGTGAACTTGATGTGGGGAACTTTGCTGAGGAGTTCACAGGGATGGATCCTGTTTACTCTCCGGCAAGCACACCCCCGAGCACTGACCGCCTGTTCCAGGTTAGTTCACACTGTCTTGTGTTGGAACAGTTAACAAAGGTCTGATATCCAAATCAAATCTCTTCCAGGGTTTTATGTTTGCCATTATCACGTGCAGTTGTTGTCAGATAAAGATATAAACGGGCAAAATGTCTGCCTGGGAAATATGCCAAATAAATGAATACTTATAAAAATGAATAATGTCATATTAAATATTGTGTTTTGCTGATGAATAGGCTACTTTCCAAACATGACCTCTGTGTTATTTTAGGGTTACTCCTTCATCGCTCCTTCCATCCTCTTCAATAAGAATGCAGTGATGGGAGACTTTGTAGAGTCTCAGGTTGGGGCTGATCGACCAGGTTCAGCTTCTGTTCAACGCAGTGCAATGTTACAGGTACGTACCTTGAACCAGTAGAACTTTATATGAAACCTTTTTAAGCTAAGGTGAGATGGTTTTGACTGTTAGTGTTGTTTATAACTATATGTTTAAACGGCCTTCTGTACTCCAGATGGATTTAAAAAAAAAAAAGCTCAACAGTGTTTGTGAGACAAACAGGAAGGAAGTGAAACTAGTTTAGTTAGCCTACTTAATTAACCGAATGTGGTTAACCTAATGTCAGAGCATGTTTCCTTATATCAAGGGGGAGTCAACATTGAAAACATAACATGATTTATATGTTGTTCTAATAGCAATAGAGGTGGGCGATATGGGAAAAATATCATATCACAATTTTTTTTTGGCAAAATCCCGATCACGATTTTATCACGATTTCTTTCATACTGATCTTCAGACAGATTTGTAAGTTACTGACCAGTTCAACCAAACTTATTTCCCTGTATAATGTTTTTAAATGCACAAAAACTGCTGACAAGTTTAATCTATTTGAAAAACATCTTTGTAGGAGGTCTGGAGGTCTCACCCAGAACATCTTTAGCAACAGAAATGTCTTTCCCTCGATTTGATCAATATTTATGCACAATTTGAAGGTTTTCCTCACCACTTTGAAATGATGATTTAGTTATGTGTCCTCTTTTTGTGTTCATCAGGAACATTTTCACGCAGTGATGCATTCATTTAAAAACATGTAGACTTCAAGTGTTTCTGTTCTATTTTAGCCCTGCAGAGTTCCTACAGCTGTAACTTCATACAGGCTCTGCTGCCTTTGTTTATAGGCTTTGTTGTTTTTTATGACATCATTGGACTAACTTTAGTTTTGTTTATATATAATCAAACATAATACAGAATGTGTTCATTCTGCGACACATGATCAAAGTAAGTTTTACTGACAGAAGAGTTTTATTCATAGAGGGGGCGGGACATTGTTGATTGACAGACAGACAGTCACCATGGTTACTCACTGTCACCTGCCTGCTGCACACAACGTGTAACATCGTTTAGTGTAATCCCTATAAATTTGGTTATCACAACAGGTGAGCTTCGGATGGAGAGGCTTGATAGTAACTTTTAAAAACAGAGAGAGAGCAGAAAACACCAACAGCAGCATTTTAAACACCGGGGTTATATCTCTCATCACTGTCTGTCTGAGCTCCGCTCTCTCTGTCTCTCTGCAGACTGTTAACGTCTCTCCGGCTCGTTAAACGGTTCCTTGTCTCGCTATCTGAGATGTAAACTTAACTGTGCAAACTATGCAGATAAGTTAACTGTTGCTCAAGCCGTGTGGGTTTGGAAAAATATCAGAACAGTTGCATATAACCAGGATGGAGTTGTTTTTGCAGACTTAAGTTTCGTTTTCATTTTCACCACTGCGGAGCAAACAAAAGGAGGGAGGGAGACGCGTCTGTGTCGGAGCATAAACTGCAGCATGATAGAATAAACACATTAGCCCGGTTCTACGATCTCCCTGCTTTGGCAGATCGTCAGCAAGTTAAAATCCTTCACAATCTAATATCGTTATGTCGCCCACCACTAAATAGCAATATCCAGTAAAACTGGAACCGTTTGGGAATCAAATGTTTCAGCTCAGGGTTTTTTTGTTGATTTTAATCACATTAACAGTCTGATGAAAACTACATTGTTGTCAACTAGGATTCTCAAGTGTTCCACAAATTGGACCTTGTTATTTACTGTGAATCACAGCTGACTACAGGGTTTTTCCTGAAACGTGTGATCCTACTCATTAAAGACTCATTAAATCTTTTGAATCTCTTTCTTCAAATAGAGGCTTTGTTTCAGGATAACATAATTGTATTGATGGCAAAAAAACATAGTTTGCTTATGTCAGAAAAGGTAACATGCGGCGCTGGTTTAGCTCAGTTGGTAGAGTAGCTTCCCAACAAACGGAGGCTACAGTTCTCATCTTGTCGTAGATTCGATTCCTGATCCTGACCCTATTTGGTGTACATCGTCCTCCTCTCTCCCCACATTTCCCGTCTCTCTCAAGCTGTCCTAGAAATCAAAGCCAAAAATCCCCCCAAAATATTCTTTAAAAAACAATAAGGTAACACGAGCTGCTGCTGCTTCTACTACTCTGACACCCTTTGAGTTCTAGTAACAATGATGAATGATAAAGAAGTCAGAGGCCTTCTACACGGTTGGAAGTAAAAAAATACAACTACAGCACATAGTAGTAGCAACTACAATACAGCTCCCTAAACAGCTAAATGTGAATCTTGTTTTTTCCTCTATGCTCAGGAATCCCAATTTTTCCAGCACTATGAGCTTTGTCTCCATGGGCCACCCCTGGGTGAGGGCAGTTTCTCTGTGTGCAGGAAGTGTCGACACATACAAAGTGGCCACGAATACGCAGTCAAGATTGTCAGCCGCAGGTGATTGGAGATGTGATGCTGCTACAACATAAACCATCTAAAAGTGTATTTTAAAGCATGGCTTTACTAATCTTGAATATGTCTTTCCATTGTCTTAGAATGGAGACAAACACTCAGAGAGAGATCGCTGCTCTGAGGCAATGTGAATCTCACCCGAACATCGTCAAGCTGCATGAAGTTTACACTGATCAGGTAGAGTGGAGGAAACACACAAAGTGTAATTTGTGACATAATTACAAGTAGTAGATATACTGAAGGGACTTGATGATCAGAACTTGCATAAGGAATTAAATAAACTCCTTTCTTTGAACCCTCACTTCACCCTCCACCTCTTTCAGTACCACACATATTTAGTGATGGAGCTCCTGAAAGGAGGGGAGCTGCTGGAAAGGATCAAGAGAAAGAAACTGTTTGGCGAGGCGGAGGCAAGTCAGCTGTTACAGAGCCTGGTCTCAGCTGTCAGCTTTATGCACGAGGCTGGAGTCGTGCACCGGGACCTCAAACCAGAGGTGGGTTTCACTTTGATGACGGGAATCTGCAGACTCATAAGTACCCAGCACTGTCCTCTGTACATGCATACATGATACTAGGGGGGTAACGTTACACAAACATTTCGATTTGATACGGTTCTCAGTTTTAAAGCTTCGGGTCGGTACATTTTCGGTACAGTAAGGGACCTGATGCAACACTGTTTTTTCTTTATTAGGAAGATTTAGAACTTCCCTTTTACACATTGTCTTAATTGCAGCATCGACAGTTCAGACTTGTTCACCTGCTCAGGTTTCTTTTTAATATAATTTTAAATTAAATATTGTAAAAAAAAAAAAAAGAGTCTCCAATAAATAAATTAATGAAATAAAGTAATCGATATAGCCTATATAGAAAAGACACCCACCAACACCTTTTGGTTTATTAAGCCAACACTTTTTTGAATGCCCGTTGAGCACAAAATATACCTAAAAATCAAACCTGGGAAAGTATAGTTTCATCGCATAACTATTAATATAAGAACTTGATACAAAATTCACATTCTGCATGTAATCCGCTGCAATAACAACGCCAATGGCATTTGTTATGGCTTTGGCCCGTTCAGAATTACGGTACTAACAAAAGGCTGTTTAAATGCAAAGGAGTGTACAATTCTACAATTCACTTAGCAGACGCTTTTATCCAAAGCGACGTACATCAGAAAGTAAGTACAACACAAGTAAGGATCTAGAAAAAAGGGAACAATGTCAGTAAGTGCAAACGATCAGCTTTGAGTCCCATTGGACACACAGGTGCTGACAGGAAGTGACCAGAGGCAAAGCACAACATTGACGGCAGTTCTTGAGAGCTCTAATCAGTATAGAAACCATCTTATAAGTCGTCGTTTATCAAACAAAAACCATCATCATCATCAATAATATGGAGACCATCATCATTAAGGTAGTAGGTATTTATGAAAGAGCTGGGTCTTTAGCTTTTTCTTAAAGGTGCAGAGGGACTGTGGATTAGTGTTTGCTCCACGGTCTCTTTTTTCCTATTTGCAGTGATGTTTACATTTGTGTGGTGCCTTTTCAAGTGCTTTAATAAGTTGGACGTGTTGCCAGCAACGTACCAGATGTCTGCTGAACAACGTCAGCACACTACTCTTGTCTTATTTAACTGGGAAACCGAAATGTTCCCACACAGGAGACCTCAGCGATAGCGCGGGATCTTCCAGCTCCAGCTCCTCATTTGTTTTGGCTGCCATGACGCTTGCCGTCTGTGGTGTGCTCCCGCTCTGCGGTCCATGTGGGAACACAGATTAAAGCATTTTTTTCTCTACTCTGATCGGTCCGCATACGGACTGTACCGAAAGCCCTTCAGTTACCTTTACACCCCTACATGATACTACTGTTCATATGAACACATGAGTACAACACATTAAGAAGCATATTTTGACTTAAATTATTTTCAATTATTGGAAATAGTCAGATAATTTAGGAGTAAAAGGAAGGTGTGGCATCTGGAGCTGTTGACATGAGTAATGTTGTTAAAAAAAAGACAAACAAGTCGAGTTTAAATTATCTCTATTTTTTTTTCTACCACCCACTGCATGTGTCCTGTGCACTTTAGAATGACTTTCATGAAGTTAAAACCAGACAGTGGGATGTATGAGGGTGTTATTGTGGTTATTCTGCAGCATCATTTGCACATGAATGATTTAATTGTTGTAAACACAGTGGACAACCGTGCATAATGCCTCTAAGTTGCGGCGCAGCACTTTGCCAAATGAACGCTGCAGATTTATCACACATATCCTGCCGTCTTCAGATGGCTGTGGGATTTAATTAACTGAAGGAGAAGGCTTTCATATAGTATAAAGCTGCTGTTAATGACAGATAGCGGCAAGAATCACCCATTAACTTTTAGTGTTTAGCTGAAACGCTTGTCGTAATAGCATAAACTTTCATTTTTGATGCCAATCTAAACTCATTTACTGGCTGGAAAGAGTTTGATTAAAATGTTTATCTGCATTATTTCACAAGTCCTGCACATTTCTTCTTAGGTAGTTTGTTTATTTGTCAGTCTCTGAAAGATGAATGGTGGATAGAGGAGAGATGTAAAATTGATCCTGTCCAGCCATTTAAGTGTAGTATTTACCAGAATACTAAAACCAGCTCTGGAGGGCTATTTAAAGGAAAGTCCCATCTGTTTTTCCTCTACTCCCATCCTTACTCCACATGTGCTGCACTGAGAAGGAAAATGCCAAACACAATTGGAAAGCATTATGTTGAGATCAGGAACATGCCAACTGATTGTAATAGTGGTGTTTACTCTCATCAGACAGGTAACTGGAGCCCTGAGTGTAGAAATAATAGAGGACGAACATGGATTATGTTTTTCTTCCTTACAGAACGTGCTGTTTGCGGATGAAGGAGGAGACTCGGTGCTAAAAGTAATAGACTTTGGATTTGCCCGGCTGTGCCCTGCAGGCAGCGCCCCCCTGCAGACTCCCTGCTTCACGCTGCAGTACGCTGCACCTGAACTATTTGAGAGTGCGGGATACGACAAAGCCTGCGACCTCTGGAGCCTTGGGGTCATTCTGGTAATTCAACATAAAACTGTTTATTCTGTTGCATCAGTAAATTCAACTGGAGCACTAATGATTGGCTGTGTGATCCCTGTAGTACACCATGCTGTCAGGCCAGGTGCCATTTCAGAGTGAGCAGCGTGGGATGACCTCATCATTTGCTGCTGACATCATGCAAAAAATAAAGGAGGGTGATTTCTCATTGGAAGGGGAGGCCTGGAAGGGCGTTTCAGAGGATGCCAAAGAGCTCGTTAAAGGTACTTGAAGACTGAAGTATAGCCAAACTGATAAGAGATGTGTGTGTCTGATACTTAAATTAATATGGCAGAGGAACAAATTCACTTATTACTATAATGAGAGGCCGATATGTATTACATTTTTTTTTTAGCTGTAATGAAAATAGAACTTTCCATGGAGATTGTGATGTGAGATGGATATGAGCAAGTCATGTGCAAAGGCACTATGCAAAGTTTGCCATTGCATAGTCAGACTTCTCAAAATAGATCATAATAACTACTCTAATAAATAATATTTACAATTATATTTAGCTGTAAACCAGTTCAGCCTGCTCAGCTGTGTTTTTCTGCTACATGTGCTGCAGACGGTGCTGAAAGGAGTGTAAACGGAGGAGTTGCACCATTCTTGGCTTTACAGCCTACATGATGACTCTAATTCTAAATCACCCTGAGCATTGTTTACTTTGTTATAAGTTCTGTAAAAACATTTTTAAATTTGGTTCATATCAGAAGATGAATCCCATACAGTTATAAATCTGTGATTGGCCAATAATGACCCAAAAGTATCTATGTTTGGATTTACCAGTGAAGCTCTAGAACTAAGTTTTCAACAGTGTGTGCCTGCTAAGAGTTTCTTACTGCTCTGTTGGTCAATGGTAGACGGTTTAAGGTTCCTACAGTTTTTAGGACTATAAGTGAAATGTTTTTCCCACACACCAGCTGTTCATATCTTTTTGTAGTGTTTGTGTTTACCATTCTCTCTATGATCATAGGCCTGCTGACAGTGGATCCAGAGAATCGTCTCAAACTCTCAGATCTCAAAGAGAACAGCTGGCTGCAGGGTGGAGCCTCCATGTCCACGACGCCTCTGTGCACGCCTGATGTGCTTGAGTCCAGCGGGCCTACAGTCCGCACCTACGTCAACGCCACCTACAAGGTGACAGTATTGTGTGCAAAACTCCTCACGGCTCTTTATAAAGATGTCAAGTGCATACACTATGTGCTCTTCATGTTGTCTCACTTGATAATTTTTCTCTCTCTCAACAGGCTTTCAACCGTGGCAAGAGAGAGGGCTTCTTCCTCAAAAGCGTTGACAATGCTCCTCTTGCGAAACGACGAAAGCTGAAGATGACGAGCACAGGAGTAGAGACACGATGGAGTTCATCCTCCTCATCCTCCTCTTCCTCCACCTCCTCTTCTGCCTCAGCCTCAGCCTCAGCCTCAGCCTCAGCCTCTGCAAAAGTATCCAAAGTGCAGCCAAAGCAAACTGTGAGCCCAAAGCAGAGCTAGCCTGAATGGCAGGGGGAGGATGAAGTGGTTTGTGTCTCTGGCAACACGCTGGCCTCCAGTGATAAGGTCACCCAGTTCCAAAAAAAAACACTTACTGAAAAAAAGACTGGTTTAAATTTCAATATGAAATTGAATTCCACTTTTTAACATCCAAGCAGCTTCATTGATCATGACGTATTCTCCCCAAACCAAACATGTATTTTCAAAAAGAAGATGGTGATGGAATGGTTCAGTATCTTTATAATGTACAGAAATCTGTGGCCTTGAGAAAAAATGAATAGTTGCTCAGTATTCACCCACCATAATATGGTGATATCACACACTAAATTAGACATTTACCTATGTTCACTGTGGGTAAAAAAACAAACAGTGCCTGGCTATATAGGGATAAAGGGAAAAGGAGCCATAAATGAGCAGAAGCCATATATATCAATTTAGCAGTTGTGAATTCACACAAATGTGTTCACAGCAAACAAGAATCCTACCAGGAATCAGCGGGCTTAACCCTTTACATGCATGGTGGTATTTTTCTCAAGTTGCTGAATGTAAAATGATTGGCAAAAAAAAGGCAAAACTTTGCCCAACAATGTTCGGTAAACTTTGCAGTGTTGTGGAAACTTTTATTGTTTTGCTTTTTTCATTTGTTCATAAAAAATCCGACTGTTTGCACATTTAGCAGAGAATGTTAATGATCAAATGGAAGAAAAGAAAAAAGGTAGACTGGTGGAAGACTTGGTGCAGATGGAAATGATTGGGATGTTTGAAACCCCTGAGACAAAAAAAGGATGGAAAATGCTGAAATCAATGTACAGTCTGAACTGTGTCAGGGCACTGACTTCGCACAGCACTGATGTCTCATAGACACTACCACATCTACAGATCCCAAATACCAACATGGAGAGCATGTCCTGAGAAACATGATATTAGCTCAGAGTATTTTGAGAATCAGTCAGAGTTTGACTTGAAGAAGCTGTAGTGTGATACACTGCAGAAAAGAGAGAGTGATTTCTTTCTTTCTTCATGTTCATGCTGTAAATTTCTCGCATTACTATTGCCGGTCTGAATATCTAGCATGCTTATCTGTTTGGTGTAAGAACTTTTTCTTTATATTTTGGTACCATGGGCTCATTAAGAAAAAGTCTACCAGAATGTTTTAATGCTAACAAATGCAGCTTGATAACTTGTAGATTGGCGCAAAATCCATTTTGGTGATTATGCGCATCGTAGAGTTCAAAGGGTGTTACAGCTTCCTGCTGCCCCATCACACCATGCAGCTATCACAAACGAGAGAAACCTGGGCTCACATAATGATATCCTTTTATTTTACATATGTGGTTTTTAAACATTTTATGGCTTTGCTATTGAAATAATGAAACAGAATGAGACACTTAATAATGACTTTAATATGGTTTTAATGAGACCATTGTGCAGAGCTTGTGTATATATACTCATCTTTGATTGAAAGAAAAAACGTGTAATGGTTTTTAATTAGACAACAATTTTAATGGTGTATTCGTCTCCTGATGTAATTATGTTTGAATTGGACTTTTCTTTTTTTACATGTTGCACAGTCAGTTGATCAATTAAACACATTTCAGCTTTAAATGTGCTTTCTCTGATATTTATTACATGTCATTGATTTAAATGCAAAGGTAATGGGATTGTTGATTGAAATTGGCCCTTGTTGTATTCCAGCACTGTCTGTGTGTGTGTGTGTGTGTGTGTGAGCGAGAGAGAGAGCATGATTGGTGCTGGGAGGTTTGTTGTACCAGATGAAGCATTATTGCAAGTTACTGTATTATTTACTTGTTGTGTGGTGCCTTCGTCTCTTGAAAGGTAACTGGTTGTTTGTGTTTGAACGTCGACGTTTTGACTTGCTTTTATTGGTGTTTCACTTCTTTAGTTGTAGTAAATGATGTTTTCTCCTTCTCTTTTTTTTTGAGCATTATTGTTTTACTGAGATGCACTGTCACTGATGTCGTAACTGGGAATTTTCTCTTTTGCACCAAGTCTTTTTTTTGTCGGTGCAAAATAAAGATGACTTTTAAATAGCTGGCTGTGTGTTTTGTTTGTTTTATAATTGTTCTGTTGCTGTGGACAGAGACTCCACTGACATCCTTAAATACTCATGGTGAAACTCTGCATTGTTGTTATTAAGTGCAAACTATAGATCGGAAAGAGAGTCTAATTACCTTTCATGACAAAAAAAAAATCAACATGAGTAGATATCAGACAGCTCCTCCACGAGACATTTGAGGACAGAATAAGATCAGTTTTCTCTCCTTTGTTGGCCAGCCCCTCATATCGATCTTAAACTCCCTATTTTATCTCTAGATATCAGCCTTTATTATCAAAGGACAAGTGGCCATGCTCTATCATTCATGTTCATCAAGTCTTTAAGGTGTAGGTTACATTTCTCTGAAGAATTCAGGGGAACAAAAATGATGGCTTTAACAAAAACAAAGAAATACCAGGGCCCAATATACAGTATCTTATCATATATCTCTTTATTATATACTTTTAATAGCAGCAGTTAGCTAATATAATAGACACAATATTACATTTTCCATAACAGAAATGTATTGTTAGAAAGGCTTGATATTTTTCAATAACTACTGAATGATTTATCACTTCACAAATCTCAGTGAGTTATGTTTTTTAATGGGGCAGCTTATGGGGCGGCTGTGTGTAGTCCTCGGCTCTCAATCGGAGGGTCGAGGGTTCAATCTCCAGCTCCTGCAGCAACATGTGTCCTTGGGCAAGACACTCAACCCCCAATTACTCCCGCTGCTTCGTCTGCAGCGTATGAATGCATATGAATGGGATTAGTTACTTCTGATGGTCTCACTACATAGCAACCTCTGCCTTCATTGTATGAATGGAGGTGAATGGGTAGGTGTGACATGCTGTGTAAAAAGTGCTTTGAGTGGTCAGAAGACTAGAAAAGAAAAGCACAATATAAGCTGAAGTCCATTTACCATTTATGGAATCAGGGTAAAAGGGGATCCGAGTAAAACAGACGAGACAAGAGTTGTGTTTTTAATATTTCAAGGCTGTAACATTATTGTTCCAATAGTTAATTAACAATTTTGACAATGCTATCCATAATTTAAAAAAGGTTACATAAAGTGATCCCAATACTTTAGAGATTGGTCATCTCACTCCCCCCCCCCCCCCCCCCCCCCCCCCCCCATGGGGATAAATCAGTCATTCATCTTTAACCTTGTAAAACAGCAAGTTTTAATAATCTATGATTACTCTTTTTTTAAGAGAGAATTTGTGTGCACAATATCAAAAGCTCTTTAATCTCTTTGAGGTATTTATCAATCATTTTTGGGTCCATAATTAAACTCTCAGCTTTGACAGGGGTTTGGATTAAGATGAAAGCTTCATCGCACTCAGGTGTTTATTCTCTCTCAGTGTTGGCTACTTGACGTACTCGAGATGGAAATGTCTGACTTCTTCAGAATGTGTTTCATTTAATGTGCTATGAAAACTGAAATCCTCAACTAACAAATTCGAGAAAAAAAAAAGTTTGTGGCAATAGTATGTAAGATGGGGGAACAGGAGAATAAGTGGACTGATTTTAACCCATTTGACAGCCATGTGGAATAGTTTCTTCCAACCAAACAGTCCTTTAAACAATTCTGTTTCATGTGTTAGTGAGCTGGACTCACTGTCTTTAAAAAAGTGTATGATTAGAGATGACATGTTAATCGATCCTCATGCACAGTATGTATGTGTCTTTCTGACTGTGTCTTAAAGTGGTTTGAAAGAGAATAGGTTTCTTGTCTTTAAGAAACACAAAATCGGTTTTGGGATTGCACGTGGAAGCAACAATGATGTTCAATAATTCTCAGTATCCATGCTGCACAGTAAAGCAAAGTGTGTGTGTGTGTGTGTGTTCATAGTTATGCAGATGACACATCACTGTTCATTTGACCACAATGATGCTGCTACTAAAAGCCCAGATTTCTACCAAATCAATCATTAAGGATTCATAAATCATGATTCTATACAAAGTTATGAGTCTTTGTTTCACTTCAATGAAGCACTAGAAAACATATTTCACTTTAAAACTTAACTAAAGTACAATCATTAAAAATCTAAACGATGCTGAAAAAGAGATTCATGCCTTCATTTGAAGCCAATTTGATTACAGTAATGCACTTTTTACTGTTTTCATGAGGAAAAATTAAACCACAAGAAACATCAGCTCATTGTTGTTTGTTTTTACTGGACATTCTTTTTAACCAGAGAGGATTTTTCTGCTGATCTTGGACAATAAAAGTCCACTCTATTATAATTATCTTTCTGAACGTCCACACACATGCTGATACTTCAGCAACACAAACACAAACATGGGGCCTAATGACCATATAACACTGTTCATGAGTAGGTTTCTGTATTGTTACAAGGTCCCCTCTGTGTAATGAGTTTTTTGTACCATGAGGTGTGCTGTCCTGTGACCTCTGTGTCCCATAATCTCAATCTATAGCAGTTCTCCCATCGCTCACTTCTGTGAAGCCCCCAGAGGCAAGTAAAAAAAAACTGTTGGTCCATTTTTTCAGGGTGAGCTTAATGTTATTGTTACCTGTTAGCAAATGTCGATTAAAAAAAAAAAAGTTCAAACATGTATGTAGGAAAACTTACCAGAATAAACAAAAATTCCAAACTTACTTTCAAAATAGCAATACATTTCTGTAGTTCTTTAAAGAACATGGAGCCAGATTCACAAAAGGATTGAGCTGCTTGTGCGGGCGCTAAACGTGTGCAAATGAGAGGAAAAGGAAAGCATGGAACTCACCAAGCATGGGCAAAGGGTGAAATGCGTGCAGACTGCACTTAAACTTCACTGCCAAGCAGACAGCGTCCTGGGTGCGCCTGTCTCATTTGCTTTTCCTTTGCTTGCTTCAGTCTAGTCTGGCGTCATAATAAAGCCTAAAAAAGTTTCCCCTCCCAGCTCATCATCTTTATGTGATGCAAAACAGCTTAGAGTGCAGCTCTGCACAGAGCAACGTGTCAGAGGGCTTTTCTCCACATTCAAATGCAAAAACAAGAGCAAACTGCGAGGAGCAGGACCACTCAGCTTTTTCATGCACAATCCATTCTTAGTGGATCTGGCCCTTGGTGTCGTAACTATGGTCTTCTGTGGCCAAATTAAGGATTTTTAAGGATTTTTTTTCCTGCCATTATTTTCTTTTCCTTTTCCTTTTTTTGGTTTTGTTTTCACGAATGAATGTAATCTACAACAAAAGGGAGCCTGGAGAAACAGCTTCTTTTACCTGACAAAATAATGAATTAATGAATTATTTTTGAGGAACTCGGAAATATAATCAAGGCAGTAGATTTCCTGTCAACTGTTTTAAAGTACATATCTGTATGAGATAAAAACAATTTAGATTAGGCTAAGCGAGTGAATGACAAGAAGAGCCTGCCAGAGCTTCAGAAAATTGTGCTCAGTAAAAATAGACTATAAGATAATTGAACGTGGCCTGCATTGGATGTGTGTTCTCGGCTATGTGAGCCATGACGGTCAGTGGCATAACATTTAGACTGTTACAGATGCTACATCTCCCCATTAGACCACTTGATCATTTGAAACATTGCTCAGGACAGGGCACCAATTAACAGCACAGGACACAGTGACACAGGCCAGGACAGAAAAGGACACAGTGACCACCTAATGATACGAAACATTCATTACACAGGACAAGACACCAAATTACACCATCTAACCGAATTACAGCCTTTCTCGTGTACCACAGAGCCAGCAGCCTGTAAAAGACAGTAAAGGGTCTAAAGAGATGTACAGATCAAAGTACTGTAGGTGCTGAGCTGAGTGAGACATGTATAACCCAGTTTCCAAAAAAGTTGGGATGTTCGTTGTGTTAAATGTGAATACAAAAATTCCACTCTCAAAATTACAGTAACTTCAGTTCTCAAATGCTTACATGGTGTTGTTAAAAGACGAGGTGATGTAACAGAAAGGTAAACATGACTCTGTCTCAGCCTTCGAAACAAGTTGCTGGCATAAAATTCAAAATGGGCATAAAATATTCCCAAAAAGTTTCAACATTTGAATTGTTCTCTTTTCGCTATTATCACTCATGATGGATTAAGCTGAGTCTTTTACCTGCTTTTTGCAACATAACAATAAGTAAGGTATTTTACCTGCTTTTTGCAACATAACAATAAGTAAGGTATTTTACCTGCTGTAAAGCGTCTCGAGATAACACTTGTTATGAATTGAAGCTACAAATAAAGATTGATTGATTGAATCAAATACGGGGTAGCCTATATTTTCAAAATCATTCTATTTACATTTTCCTCAATGTCCCAACTTTTATGGAACTGTGGCTGTCACAGTAAGTCCCATTAATGAGGGATTTGTTTACTTGCCTGTTTATGGCTTCTTATGTGGACTCTGTCTGTGCACTTATTTCCCATGAGTGGAATCTTCAAAAGATAAAGCTAATGAGCTGGTTGCAGAAAAATGTGGTTTACATCGCTGACAATAATACACTGTGCTCCTATCCCAAGCATTCTATCTGTAAGGTGTCCTAAACCCCCTCAGGGGGAGCGCTGTGTCTACTCTGTGGTTGTCAAAATTGGATTTGCACATATTAACTAAGATCATGATAGAACATTTTCTTATTGATCCACAGCTGGAGTTCAGCTACACGTTTTAGTTGTGCGACAACTATGACGTCTCAGTCGACAGCCAGTGACTAGTGTCCAAAATGCTTTTGGATTTTGCTGAATGAGCCCATTACTAAACATAGATGTCTCCTAGATTATGAATACCTTTATCCTCCCTTAGAGATGTAAATTGGACAGACCCATTGAGAAAGGAATTACTATAAGAGATAGGGCTGTGTAAGGTCCACTGCTTTAGGCCATATAAATAGCAGAAAAGTATTGATAGGACCAAGTTGACATTTGGCATGTTTTAGTATCTTAAAATGAAACAACAGCATCAGGGTTACACCTGGTTGAGATAGGTCTTAAAACAAAAAGACTAAGAATAGTATTTAAAATGTGGAACGTAGAGACCTCCTGATGATTTATGACATCGCAATGTGGATACTTGACACAGGGTTGCTTCACTCTCCAAATGAATTTTGTCAAGTGACTGAACCTTTTCACAGTATTTAGCAGGTGGTGGTAATGGCAACATGGAGGTTCACCCGTGATAGGATGTCCATTTTCACTATGGAGACTGTAGAGAGAGAGAGAAATGTACCCATCTGTCTACATCAGCAGCTCTACATTTATAATTGCCCAAGTAGTTATTTGTGATGAAGCCAGAGGAGGAGAGATGAACACTCGCTGATATTTAAATTGTTTGACTGTAGGAATAAGCGCTGGTTAGGAGGATGTGTCTAAATAGGAATCTAACAGTAATAAAGCAGATTTGGACAAATGTATTTTGTAGCCGGACGGTTCCAAATAAATTAAAATAATGTAAAGAATGAAGGTAGCAAAGCTGCCAGCTGCTATCATTTAATGCTGCCTTCATGTGCTAAACCTGTGAAAACCTTATTAAAAGGTCAAATACATACCTGATAAGCATTCTATGTTCTTCATTCTGCCGCAGAAGCACAAAGGAGCTTTGTGCTAAAGCTCTTGGTAATTCAACATCAGCCACAAAATACAACCTTACTTGTAGCCTTTATGTTTGTTGCTTTTTTACAGTCAGAGCACTTGACTGTGTGTCTGTCATAATTACGACTGCATAACTGGGATGTTCAATGTTTGTGCGGAGCACATGACGGCAGCATTAGTGCCATTACGTAATGAGGGCTACTTTGTTTTGGCAATGAATACAGGCTGGATAAACTGAAAAGGGAATACAAGTCATTAAAGTTTATCTTACTGGGACCATTAAAAGTTATCTGTACCAAAGTTTAAGACAAACCATCCAATAGTTGCTCTGACATTTCACTCAGAACCACAAATGCCAAACTCATGATGACTAGATGAAAAGTCATGGGATCTCTCAAGTCATAAAGCTTTTTAATAGCGTAATATTGAATGAATAGATGTTGAGATATTTTAGTCTGAAAAAAAAGTGACGGACACACAGATCCACAGTGCCACAAAAGGAGGTATTAAATTGGTGTTGATGATGCATGTGATAACCCAAAAGCAAGGAGAAACCAATAAATCTGATTGGCATGCTTTGCAGCCTGCTCATTGATTGTTGGCAGCAGATCAATTCCCCGCCGAGCCTTTGGGCTAATCAAACTCTTCGCTCCACATATTCCACCGACTGTGTGCTGCAGCAAAGGCCGCTGTTATTGGCACCGCGACGCCAACAAACAGATGCACTCTCTGAAGGGCAAGACTTTTGTCTCCGCAGGAAGAAGCCAATGTTTACTCATAAAACTCACACTTTTATACAAAACAAGAAGCAAAGCCAACAAACAGTAGGGGAAAAAAAAACTCGGTTGGCAGGTTAAACTAAAACTATGTTTAGGAAGGAATTTAGCATTCATTTAAAAGTCATCTTAGGCATTTAACAGTTCTGTAGACACCTTTGAAAGTGCCATAAAAGCTGTTATTAACCTTCCAGATACAAACTGCAGTGTACTTTAACATAAAGTACTTTGAGATGCGATGCATTTACAGTTGTCTAGCTTGAGACCTTGAAGCTTAAATGAACCAATAAAATGCAATGTTGCACTAAGAACAGGTCTGCAGTTCTGTATGATAGAGCAGCTGCTCTTATACAGAGTAAGCTTTATGTTAAAAACTGTACACCAAGTGTTTTCGCTAATGAGAGAGCTTAATGAAATATTTAACAGGCCATTAAAATATGTGGTGTATGATGATATATGCATGCCAAAAACTGTTGCAGATTAATTTTTCCCACAATGCTCTATTAGTTCAGCGATAAGTTTCATGAACTTTGGCGCTGTCCGTGGTCCTGAACATTGCACCATAAATTCCACACCACTGGGGGTCAGTAGGGTGCCTGGCTCTGACAGACAGCACAGGAGCCACAGTGAGCTATTGAGAAGCGATGGATAACATGAATATAATGTGTCACTGTGTCATTAATCAAATCAATCCCTGGCTGGATGATTTGCATTGAATAAATGTAATATATCGAGCGTGACAAAGACAGATCTGCATGGAGCGCTCGCTCAAAATCATCAATTATGGGCCGCTTGGAAGTGACCCAAGAACAGAGAGCACTGCCTTCAGTTAACAGCGCACACACACACACACACACACACACACACACACACACAGGGAATATTTACCAGCAGCCGCATTGAGCTGTAGGAATTCACTTATTGACAAATTTACAGAGCAGATCAAACATCAGATTTGGTCTGAGATTCCTCTATTAAACAGTTCAGCAGTCACAAAATGTGTTTGAGTTGTAAACATGCTCCATAGGGAATCAAGGGGCATCAAGACACGTTATTGACTCAGGAAACTGCACAGGATTATGAGTCTGGAGAACAAAAGTTAACTACAACGCGAGGTTTATGTGACAAGTTAATTGACAGGTAGATTTAAAGGGCCAGTCCGAAGTCAGTTTACCCATCATTGGGAGTACATCTCTGCTTGTGTAAACAGTTTTATGACACCTTTTATGGCTGGAGGAGGTTTCTTGAGAATCAAACAAATGACACTGATGACATCACAGTGATGACATCTTGTGTTGGGCTAAAGCCTCAGAACCAACAAATCTGCAAGCTCATGATTTATTTGCCCTGGCAGATGAATGTGGTTCCTCTTGTTCAGACAGATTTACACCCAGCCTGTTTCAGATTAGACCAATCATAGCTGTTTATCTTATTTAGGGAGGGTTTAAAGGCCATTTAGGTTTTCTATTAACAACCAAGATGGCTGACACTTTTGTGGCATTGTCTATGTTACTAAATTAGTAACAAACACATTTCTCTACATAACATTTTGATAATCTGATGTGTCGTAACATCTAGAAGCATTTTGTTTTGTAACATGTTCTTAAGCTACTGCGAGGAACGGTTGGCATGTGTCAACTTTGGCGTCCCCTGTGGACAACGAGTGACAGTTTATCTATTTGGTGATCTTGTCATATGTGTAAGTCATTTAAGAATGAGTAAGTAAAAGATCATTCACTGTCAAGACATTTTGTGTAAAATGTTAAAAAGGCGGTTTTGCAGAGTGTTGAATCTTACTTGTCTTGTTTGCTTTAGGGTCATTCAGAGGCATCAGTATGTATTTCACTTTGTTTTGTTTCCAGGCTTTGATGCCCCCGTCCTGACCAGTTCTCATTTGTTATTATGGTGCTAGGTCAGAGACACATTTTACAGACATCTGAGACACAGTAAGAGCATTGAGTGTTTAAAACAAATGGTGCAATAACCTGTTTTGTAAAGGTTGAAGTTGATCTAATTTTTATTCTGGAAGAAGAAAGCATGATCCTTTTAGAATCTTAAACATGTGGAGTCAGGGCTTCCAACCCTCTGATGGTAATTTAATATTAATTCTCAATCACTTTATTTAAAAAATATTTAAGAATTTGAAATCAGCAGAACTGCTCATAATTCTAAAAATTGAGGTTTAATATAGATTTTTTTAGACAGGAAAGTAAAAAAAAAAAAAAGACTGATGTTTTGCATTGTACAGAAATTGTAGGAAGCAGCCTTTTTGAAACCTGTCCTCTACTGATTTCTCATCCTCTGCTGCACCAGATTTATTCTCACTCTTTCTTTCCAGAACTTTACAACTTTGTGGATTTGCAGTTGCCAGATTATCCCATTTAAAACACATAATCGTCCTTGTGTCCTACTTCAACACTTTCTGATCTGTGTCTGATTTAGCAGGATACATTTTTACCTGAACAACAAAGCAAGAGTAAAGTTAACATTTTGTCTGAGTGAGTCATTGCATTGAAGATGTCTCATTAACCTGCAGGTTAGCTAAGTGTTTTTTTTACTTACAGCATCCTGTTATTATAGTTTGAAACAAAAAAATAAGCAGTTAAGAGGTTTTCACCTGGCCGTGACCCTAAAGACAGCACTGAAGTAAACACTTCCCAGCTAATGGGTCAATCTCTCTCTGTATTGAGGGATAATGTGTTAGCATTCTTTCACTTTATGTAACCGCTTTGTGAACCACCGAGTGCATCACCAGCAGCCTTGTGTTGGAGGATGGGTAAGAGGGATCCTTTGTGTCGTGTTGTGTGCTTCCTTCCTCTTACCTTTGTCCTCCACTGACTCCATGGCATTTACACAAGCTGCTTTAATTTTGCAGCAGCTAACATCTGTGAATAGATCTAAGAAAAGTGAGTCATGCATCGCACACAGAGCTGCTTTCACTTAATCATGCAGGTCAACCCGAGAGATCCTGGAAGGATAAAGACATATTTCTTGAGCAGCATATTTCTGAGCTTAAATTGACTGTGAGTGTAGCAATGGAGCTGACGTGTTTTGATATTGAA
Source organism: Labrus mixtus (assembly GCF_963584025.1). NCBI lineage: Eukaryota > Metazoa > Chordata > Actinopteri > Labriformes > Labridae > Labrus > Labrus mixtus. Next base: position 19,769,344 of record NC_083625.1, on the reverse strand, counting down.
AGAGAAGAAAGAGCGAATGTAAGATGCCTCATGAATATGTCGACGCTGTGGGATTTGTCTCATGAAAGCAGATAGAAAGGTCTTTTTTTTTGTGTGTTTCTCTTCGCCCTCTCACCTCTCCAGTAAAGGAGCCTCTGCTCCCCAACAGCTACTCACGACACAGAAACTATTTATTGATTTAGTTTCTAAAAAAAGGCATTTTCAATTCTCTTACCATTTAAACAGGCTTCCCTTCACTTTCTACTCCTCCACTTCCATTAACCTCACCCTCCCCTTTGACACCCATCACCCTCCTCTCACTGTCTGTTAACCCCGTCCACTTTATTCTCTAGCCATCATTTCTGCTTCATCTGAGATGTGATCGTCACCTTTCCACACACGTTGTCCATCTTCTGGCATGCATGTGCAGAGATATGAAGTCGTGATCCCGAAAGACTCATTAAATTGTTAAAAAAAAAAAAAAAAAAAAACACCACACAGGATAGTTTCTGTGCCAGTGATCCTCTTTAACAAGCCCATTCAGACTGTTATAGGTGCAACTGGCAGCGGTGATGCTGTGTACAAAAAAATAATCTGAGTCTGTTAAAAAAAAGGTAAACATTATTAGAGCTTGTAAAAAAAAAAAAAAAATCACACCAGAGGTTCAGCAGGGGCAAACCTGAAAATATGACAAGGCAGCTTTTTAAACATGTCAGAATAAGAGCCTGGAAGGCTTTCATAACAAGGAGGAAGGAGCAGAGCATAATAAAAGGAGGAGAAATCATAGAGGGAAGAATTCCCAAGCTTTTGTGTAATATAAATTATGAGGCATATCTATCTACCCAGCATTGTTAAGTGCACCCCCTCTGTATCTGATCTGCAGTGCTGCGAGCAGTTTATTAAAAATGGAAGTCATTCTAAATGAGCCTGTAATGCTCAACCCTTTCAGGAAATCTTAATGGATCCAGGCCTATCTCTGACAAGGTTAAATGCTCGAGGAGACAGCCAGAAACGTTAACAGACTAGATTATGAAGAGAGATGAATACTAACCAGCACATGGATTCAGCTGGAACATTAGATACTGTCCAGCAAAAATATAGCCTTTTAAGGTTTAAATGCACCAGGTGTTACAGATATGAACAGATGAGAAGAGTATTTTCACAGCATGCTGTAGCCTTTATGTTCTCCTCCGTCATAATGTCTTGTGTATTGCACTGTTTGCACTTAACTATAAATTAAAGACGTCATTGAAAATCCCCCTACAACGCAAAGAAGTAACGCATGCAAATAGAAGAACACAAGCACAGGAAGGCAACATGTTCTTCACAACTCAAAACATTTTAGAAAAAAGGTAAAATACATTTCAGAAAGCACCCCTCAAAAATAAACGCAACAGAAAGATGCTGCACATTTCATGAATCATAGTGGAAGGGGCATCAGTGGAACAGTAATATCTTTGTGTCTGTGAGAGAAAACTGCTTATAGACCAGAAGACAACAGAGACCAGAAGACAACAGAGACCACCGTGATTAGGGTCGATGTCAAAATGTCTGGTAAGGTTAAGGTCTGAAATTAGATGGTTAAAGTGGGAAAACATCATGAGATGGGTTTGAAAACGAACACAAGGTTTTCTCATGGTTTCACTGGTGATGCACACTTGTATCCTCTGGGTTTAAGGTCCTGTGTTTTTTAGCTCATTTTTTATCGCCTCCAATCAAAATGTGAGAGAGTCGGGAATAAGCCACAGGTCGTAGTTGAACCTGGGTCACAAGGCCAACTGGTGGCCCAGTTTGGGTCTTTTGATGTGGATTTGTATCAGGTACTTATCAACAGTACATACAATAGATGAGAGTCAGAACTGTCCCAGTTTGGGGAAGCCAGCCAGAGTTCCTACATTAAAGCAAGCTATGAACCGCTGTGAGCAGGATAAAAACATGTTCTCTAGATACTAAACAAGTCCTACAAATAAAAAATACTTTTCAGTTTTAGTGTATACTGTATTTGTGGGTATTTTCACCCTTACACCACAATGTGTTTCTATGCATATAACCACCTCAAACGGTTATTAGAGGAATGATAAGTGGAAAATGGACTTGAGCTTGTATCGCATTCTTCTAGTCTTCTGACTACTCAGAGCGCTTTTACGCCGCAGGTCATTCACACACTGATGGCAGAGGCTGCTATGTAGTGATCATCAGAAGTGACTAATCCCATTCATACACATTTAGACCCCACCGACGAAGCAGCGGGAGCAAATTGGGGTTAAGTGTCTTGACCTAGGACACATCGGAGATGTGACTGCAGGAGCTGGGATTGAACCCCCGGTTGGGAGACGACAAACTCTACCAACGTAGCCACAGCCGCCCCTGGAGGAGGAAACACATAACAGAAAATAAATGATTAGAGATACAATTAAGTGTTGAAGACAAGAAAGGACTTTTATGAACCAGAGAACCCAGATGGATAACTTTAACAAAGGCAGCAGACAGAGCGAGGGGGAAACTTCTGTGGTTGTTCTGTGAGCTGTTTCATACATTTATTTATTAAGTGCTAACTTTCTTGATGTTTGGATACGTTGTGCTCTTTGGCATGAGAGCGACTCTATCTTTTATGACATGGAACTCATACAACCCCATTTTAAACAAAACTGTCCCTTTAAGGCCATGAACACAATATTAATTCTGTGATTCAGAGGATTTTAAGAACATGTAGTAGAAAGCTTGTTCCTCATGTAGACTCTGAAGTTGTGTGCCTGCACGAGGCGCAGAGGGCTGTGACAAAGTGTCAGTATTTGGTGCCAAGGGAATGAGAACTGACTGTGCTGATATAAACTGTTAAACTTGTGTTCTGTGATAATCCATGTGCCTGGCTCCTGTGTTTGTGCGACTTGCATCATTTCAGTGTTCAGTTTGTGTTCTCTGTATTGGCAGTGTGTTTGAGTAGTTGTTGTGTTTTAATCCTTTTTAGTTATTTTTCTAAGTGGGTCATTTTTATTTGCTTGCTTAGTCCATTTGCATATGTTTTCTTCTGTTCTTCAGCGTTTAATACAGCTGTATTTAAAAATGATTCCATTTAATTTCTCTCCACTCAGCATACTTCCTGCACCCTGAGAGAAGTGGAGGAGCAGTCCACCATAAGCAGAGGCTCCTGCTGTGCCTCGACATTAATAACTCCACAAAATGAAAGTTCAATCTTGTTGACTAAAAATAACCAGAGCAGCAAAGTTGTTGGATTAATGCTCACAAAGTCAAGCCGAGTTAGTCGCCTTGAACTATGAGATGTAAATTTTCTCCCAGGATGAGCAGTCACTATGTCTCCACATGAAGCACACGTCCTTCAGTTGACACCACTCAGAGGATAAATTCAGCCTCATTAACTCTGAATAACTCAAAGCAGAGGAATTTGTGGTACACTTTCCCGACATGAGATTATTTGAATAATACATCATCTTTGTTTGTTTGGTGAGGAGCGCCTTTAAAGTCTTTGGGATAAGCTGTTCGTATGCATCTTTAATGACGTGCTCACACGTCCCCATGTATAATGAATAAATATAATCTGAGGAGGCTAGCAGATGCCATGGAAACTGTGCTTAAGTTGACATCCTAGTGTGTGTGCCCGACCAATGAGTATTTTTAGAACTGGGAATGATCTTAACTGGGTCTGTGTTTGTGAATAAGATGTTTCGATGTAATAAATCAAAGCTGCAAGTCTCACATTTTAAACCAAGGGCTTGACTTCTTGACCTTTGGCCAAGTTTAACAGCAGAGAAATTTAAGTGTCCAAAATTAACAAACTCATTCTGACTGTGAGGATACGTCCTTTCAAAGCAGCTGTGCAGCCATGAAAACTAGATGCTGCAGACAGATCCATTCCTTGCCATGGTATTGGACATGTAGCCTGTAAATGGCCAGTCTGCCTTTTAAGACCCTGGGCTTTCTAAAGGACAACCTGTCATACAGTATCATGTCTATCTGTGATCTGGGTCAGGCCCTTGTAATGCATGAGTGCCTCTATGGGCACAAACAAGGCCAACATGCAGCACACAGAACCGCAGCTTCACTGGAAACACAATTAAGTCTATTGTGTAGTCCGCGCTGCTCTTATCAACGGTCACTAAATCGCTGTGTGTTAATGTGTGTGAGTGTGAGTGTGTGAGTGAACAGCAGCTATCAGAGCCTCCGGCTATCACTGCAGCCTCACAGCAGCAGAGATGTGTTCAGGGGCCACATATGTGACGAGTGGTGTCACGAGCTGCTGAACAAGACATAAAATGTGTTCTTGTGCACAAACAGTGAAGCATAAGAATTAGCATTGTGATGCTTCATAACACTGGATGCGGGAGGAGCTGTGGTGGCAGTATGTGTGGTGGAGGTGGAGTGGTGGGGGGGGGGGAGGTAAAGTATGTGGAGGGAAAAAGTATTCGGGTGTTGTTGTTGCTTCATTATTAATTTATTTATCCCCCCATGATGCTCACAGTTATTTTCATGTAGCTCCCGAGCTCATATTCATGGAGAGTAGAAACAGTCGCACGCACGCACACACGCACACGCACACACACACACACACACACACACACACACACACACACACACACACACACACACACACTCCTCATGTGGGAGGAACTTTGGCTGAACAGTGAATGTAAATGTATGTTCAGTATTCATAATTTTCAGTGGCCTTTTTGCTTGATATACTTTATACTAACCAGCTCTTGTACTGTGTGAGGAAATTGGTTAATAACTAAAAAACTGACACAACCTGTCAGTCATATTGGTTAGGTTATTCTCTATTTCCATTTCAGTTTTGTTCTTTCCTGTTTTATTTGGTACTTACCCATGTCTTCCAGATCATGCTCCTTGTGTTTTCCCGCCTTGTGCTCCCCCGCCCTGATTGTGCTCACCTGTGTCTCGTTATCCCCTGATTGTCTGTGTATGTAAACACTGTGTGTCCTCCTTCATGTTGGACATTCATTTTGTGTTCAAGCATTCCAGCACTCCTTCTCTCGTGAGGTGTATTGACCATTGCCTGCCCCTCTTTGGATTTGTCTACTTCTGTGTTTTGGATTATTCTGTGCACTGACCATCAACTATGTTTATTGTATCCTGCTTTGTGTGAGACCTTCACGTTTGAGTACTTTTATCTGTCTGGTTCAGTCAAAAACAGCGAAAAAACAACGAAAAACAAAAGAAGGAAAGAAATGAATCTGATACAATTTTATAGTTCTTTATTTTAGTTCATCTTTTGATAATTTTTTCCTCTCTCCCATAATGCTATTTTTTGTCCATAAACCTTTAAAAAACATTATTTAGTGATGGTGTTGCCAAGGGTAAAATGTTCCTGTTATGACCAACATGGGCAATGTAGTTATAGTTACAGTAAACTAAAACATGTAGTATATCCTGCTGCTGGAAACAACAAAAAAAATGTTGCAAAAAAACATCTGCCTACCAACTTCTTTATCTGAACCGCTAATGATTGTCTTTTTTTTCTAGTTAAATAAAAGCTAAATCATCATGGTTCGCTGATTGGCTCATGCTTGGAAATGCAAAACAACAAACGTGCCTCTTTATCGCTCCACATGACTGTGTCTTGCTTTCAGACAAACCAGCTGAACCCAATTGGACAATACGTAAGTGGTTAAAACCAAACACTTTAATGCTAATCTTTCCCCTGGAGATTCTGCATTAAAAAAAAAAACATTTTTAAAGAGATCACTAAAAAGAAGAGATGCATCAACACAACATTGGTCTTAAAAGGAATATTGACGACTAGCACCTTATCTCTTGGAGCAGGTGCTAGGTTTTCTTTTATTAATTCATGCTAACAATTTTATTTAAAAAGTCCAGTTATCTAGGCCAAAGAAAGGTCATTTACTGTAAACACACATGCATAAGAGAAGTAACATCTGTCCCTGGTGGCCCTTCTGATCCTGCTGTGGTTCTGGCAGATGTTGCTTTGGGCCGAGCAGATGAGAAAGGTGTGACAGAAAATCAACAGCAGCATCCAGATCAGTTCTGTGAGCCTGGCATGAAGCCATTTACTGCAGCAGGGAGCTGGACTCAGCTCTGACCTCTCTGCAAACTCTACAACTCTCCTGCCATAAAACCCATTCATGAAGGTTAGTGGGAAATAAAGGAGCGTATTGCGCTTGTGCCTCCCTGCCCACATGCAGAGCAGATCACTGGATCGATTGCTGCCCTCACTCTCTCTCCCATGAGGCACCGGCTGAGAGCAAATGCTGTCAGAGCCACTGAGACCTTTCCCTCAAATAACCCAGCTTAAAACATTTCTCTCTCCTATGACAAAAGAGCCATTTTCACAGTTTAACTACAGATACCCTCTCATTCTGTCAGGGTAACTCATTAAATATTTATTTTTTATGTGCTGAACGGTTTTCCAGCTCCTTCCTTCAGGCTGAAGCTGTTTCATGATTTTTAAGCCCAGCCACCACTTCTTATCATTCTGGTTCAAAGGTCAAAGAGTAGGTGATAAAACTAAAACTAAAGAAGGTCCTCACAGGGGATACAATTTACAACAAACACATTTATTCTGAAACAGGACTTCATTTATTTTACATTGACTAAAACAAACTTTTAACTCAAGATCAAATTAATTGATTTTTTAAGAGCTTTTGAAGATGTTTCAGCAAATAAATGTGTTTCTATTAAATTGATTTCTATGATTCTCTTATTCCAATTTGTATTGTTATGGTAAGTAGATGTCATATCGTAGATGTTTATAAATGTCTTCATTAAAGATCCTATGAGGAGCTTTCAGTTTGAGGAGTTTTAGTGCCCCCTGTGGACAAATGGGTACCCTATCTTTAGCTAATGTTGTCCTGACCACCAGTATTTTTTTCTAATGAAACATTTTATCCTGATGTTTTTGACAGTCTTTGCTGTGGAAAAGGTAAACAACGCTGTCTCAGCAGTGTGCTGTGACTTACTGTGTCGAAAGGCTCACTGTCTGATGGTCTAGTTTGCTTGTGTAGGTAACAAATAAGTAACAATAGTTTAATTCCACAACCAACTAAAAACTCCTCAGAGTAGCTTTTAACATGTGAATGTGAACAAATGAATATTTTGTCACTTGACTTAATCAACCCAACCCCCAAAAAACATATCATTTTTGCATATTATAATACGTCACGAATATTATGCCCAATTATATGATAACAATAAATTTAAAATATATGAAGACCTATACAACATGGGCCACTCAGAATAGAAAACAATCAGCACCATTGCAATCTTGGAACTTATCCTCTCTCTTCGTTTGACTACCATATGTCTTTAAGAACGAATAGCGACTTCTTGATAATTCCGGTGAAGCCAGGAGTCAGCGATACTCAACTTCCAGCCAAGCCTCCCTTTTCCGTGCACTGCATTGTTTACAGTCCAATTAGCAATTTGAGACGCGGCAGTGTGCGACAGATTGAAAGAGAAGTGAAATTTGCCCCTCCAGATCTGTCTGCAACATGAGCTCTGTCATTTCTTGGCTCATTACATCCCACAGAGGAGAGCTTGTTCACTTGTTTCTGGTGAGTCTCAGTTTAACTGTAAATAGTGAGTCACACAGAGGCTTGACTTCAGCTTACTTTAGAGGTATAAGCTTGAAAAAGAGATTTACCTGCAAACAATTTGTATGGGATGTGCAGAAATAACAACATCATGATAGAGGTTTGTAAAAAGGAAAAATACAAGCTTAGTCAGTTCTGTCCACACGAGGAGAAGAAACAAGTCTGAAAATATTTGCTTGTTGAATGGAAGTTGTATCGATCACTTCTGATGCATTCCAGGACGTTGTAATCTTTGATCTAGAACAGATTGTTAGCTGCACTTGGGTGTAGATGTCAGTTCAAAGATGTCAGAAAAGAGATAGATAAATAATTTTTAGATTGCAGTTGATGGGAGCCCAGATGTAATTACAGGAGATCTTGTTCCGCCTGTTCCTGCTCCACCAAAGCACGCTTATATGTCTTTGGTCAGTAAACATTCTACAAATGGAACCTATTACACTTCTCATACCAAAGTCAGCTCCTGTGTGTACAGAGTCTTTTTATTTATTTTTAGAATCTGCGAATGTAGAGTTGCAACTTTACAGATTTATGTATATGTGTTGACTGTCAATACACAATTTCAACAATTGAAAAAAAAAATGAGGCAGTGAGATGATTATGTTTTGTATTTATTTACAGCAAAACATTTAGCCAATATCTGAACTGTACCAGATGAACAAACAGAACACAACAACAAAAAGGTGACTGCACATTAAATGGACACATGTGCATGCGATTGATTTATTAGCATTAGCTTTGTTTATGGTGCCATATATCTCCCGTTACTATTTCTCTGACTGCTGAGCTCCTGGAAACTCCAGAGCAACAGAGCATTTATGACAAACAGCTGCTGTGGGATGTCAAGTTTGCATTATGTGACATAGCTACATATATTTTCTAATGCAGTGACCATTTTCTTCTGCTGACATGTTGATAAACACAACCTATAAGGCTGCAAATCTAAATATGGCCAATCTTTAAATGTGACAAATGTAATAAAAATAACAAAAAAAACAACAGTATGATAAAACCCTTGGCTTGTCATTAAGGGACCCCACTTAATGAACTTCTGATGTTGAGAAGGATCTCAAACTGTAACTGAGAGTTGACAAACCTGCAGGCAGGACAATGAACAACCAAATGAACATCTTTATCCAACATGAAGAATAATGGTGATTTTTTCCATTATCGACATTTTTAAAGAGAATTCTGTCTGTAAATTCTGTCTGATTGTGATAAGCCCCGTTTCCACCAAGCGGTCCGGTTCAGTTCGGTTTGGTACGGTATCCATTTATTGGCGTTTCCACCGTCAAAAGTTGGAAATGGTACCAAAATAAGGGATCTGTACCGTCCTACTTTTTTGGTACTCTTCTGTTGGGGTGCCAAGGGTACGAATCTGACCCTAAATGGTCCCTTTTGTTTACTGTGTCCCTTTCTTCTTCTCCGTTGAACTGAATTACAGTTTTTCTCAGTCGCTTTGGTACATTTCTCAGATCAGAATTGAAATTCTCAAAACTACTTGTTCAATCTTCACATCATTGTGTCACTTGTGCACATCAAAAAAGCAGTTTCTCATTTCTTTGAACAAGTTGCAAATGCTTTGGTACATCCATGCAAATGATTATGTACAATTCTCTGCTGTTTCCTACATTATCAATTGCTTATGTCATGTTGATCAAAATGTATTATAATGAGTCTCTGTTGAATAGTCTATGGCTATTTGCACCATGGTTGTAGAAAACAATGCCATGGTGCACACTAAGGTGTAACTTACAATTTACAATAATTGTCATCAGAACTTTAGCCATAGTTTATATCAGAACACCCCTCCAGAGTACACTGTTATATTGACAACATGACTAAGCAATTTGACTGTCTTATTCGTACACAATGACACAAGGGCTTGTCATTCTGATGGCACTGACATGTTCATTGACACAGATATTTACTTTTGAGAGATGAACTAAGGATTTTGAGCAAGAGACTGGCTTTCGCAGGTTATCCATGGTGTTTTGCTATTTGTAAGAATTGTTTTGAGAAATGCACTTACTGTTTTGCAAATTTCGAGGATGATTCGAGAAATGTACCAAAGCGACTGAGAAAAACTGTAACAGTGGGCTACACTGTGTTGGGCTGCTATGATGTCACACTATTTTGTAGGTGACATGACTATCTCCATCCGCTTACCAAATAGGGTACAGTTGGCTGTGGAAACGGGAGCAAGATCAAGGTTAACCGTACCAAACTGAACCAACTGTACTGAACCAAACTGGACCGCTTGGTGGAAACGGCGCTATACATACTGTAGACCTGGATTCTTTCTCTAGTATTGAAGGTGGTGTAGCAGTGATGTATGAGGGTTTCTTCTCTACACTCACTCACCCTCCAACAATATGCATGTGTGCTGATTGTGTCTCCCTTCCCTGCCTCCAATATTTCTGCTCCGTATGTTGTGGGCCAGAGGAAGTCAGCTCGCTGGTGTGGAAAATTAGATCATTAATTGGGAATCATCAACGAGGAATCTTTGATAAGTAATACATTAAGAGTTGAGCGGTTGTGGGGGAAGAGTTTAATGCTGAGAATAATTCACTCTGTAGTCTTAAAGGCTCAGGATGCTCATAGTCTTTATGTTTGTTATTGTCATCAAATCCCATTAAAAGTCTGAAACTAACAACGCCTCAGTCTGTCTCTCAATACTTTATAGCTCCTCAGCCTGACTCTGGCTCTAGGCCTCCGGCAACTTTATTCCTATTGAAGACTTAAATCTTTAAAGTCTGTCTAATATATATATTTTGCCTTCATGCAGGTATCTGGGTTATCTGTCTTTCACTCCATACAACTTTTGTGAACACAATTGACGGAATAAGGTTATGAAAGGTTTCTGTGACCCTCAATTTTTCGGTTTTATTTTATTTTTCTAACAAATCAGAGACAGATGGGATAGATAGACAGACAGACAGACAGACAGACAGACAGACAGACAGACAGACAGACATACAGACAGACAGACAGTGATGGATACGAGCAAGAACACTGCTTCAGATATAACTGCCCGACCTGAATAGAATCAGGGGGGACAGCTCTCACCAATGTTTTCAATTTGGACTGCAGTACCAATTTTAAATGCTAGGTGTCAGAGTTACATATTGCTCCTTTAAGTATTGAGGTAAAAGTACAAGTAAATGATGTATAAAACAACAAAGAAATGATGTATCACCATCGAGTGGAGTTATACTCACGTAGTTGCTACTTGCTTGCAGGTGACGTGCCTGGACTTGACTTACAAGTGAAGCCACAGATTTGAAACCTCTTGTTACACATTGGACTGGACTAACCTTGCTCCATCTTGTTCATGTTCTTCTCATTCTTCTAGCTCTTGGTCTGTGTCTTCTTCATGTTTTTCAGCTGCTTCATTTTCTTCTTCCTTGAGATTACTTTGTTAAATAACACCACTTTTTTTTTTTAAAAGATATGTATTCTTTTAATAGTTTCCAAAAACAAATATATTCCTCCACCCCTGCATGTCCACAGTTACACTGACATACTGAGGGAAACACTGAAGGCAGGAAACTATAAACAGACTCATGTGTGGAGGAATAAAACTGCAAGGGTGTGAGGCTAAATAGGTCCCTGAATCATCTATGAACTGAAGTTTTAAGCCAAAGTCACTGAAACAGGAGTCAATTGTGCATTTTTTGGGGACCATATCAGCAGTGGATTTGATACACAAATGTTACATCAGTGAGTATTTACAACAGCAGGAAGGTTTCAGCTGGATTGACCTTTTGGTTACGAAAAAAAGAATGTTCTTGCTACAATCATGAATTCAGTGTTGGTTTGGCTCTTTTCATGAGATTTGTTGAAAATGTGGAAATGCTGTGCCCAAACACATCCCTCACCCCCAGTTTGTCTCATCCTTCCTCTCCACCTCTCTTGTCCTGCTGTGCCGCCCGCTCTGTGCCAAAAAACATTCCCATCTGCCGCCGCGGGGCACAAATGATGGCTGCGATGTGGATTTAAGAAACTGTGACTCTGTAAATATTTGGTTGAGCCTCTGTGAGTCCCGGAGTGGAAATGCCACTTTGTTTGGCTCAAAATAAGAGGAGGGACACTGCGGTGTGGAGGAGTCCAGTGTGACTGTAATGCCTCCTGAAGGAAGATGATCCCTCGAGTATTTAGTGAAGTAGGAGAAACAAGGACAGGCGTAATAGATGAGAGCAACATCGCTTTAAAAAAAATCTAATGAAATTACTGTCAAGGACAAACAAAAAAAAAACACAGAGCAGTTAGGATTTATTAGCCGGTCGTGTCATTCAGGTTGATTCTGACAGCTGCTTTGGGTTTATTGGAGCGGTCTGACTCAGTTCATCAAGTCAAAATGACTGCTATCATGCTGTAATGGATCACTAGCTTTTGCAGTGCGATGAGGTGATTTGGTGATTGCATGAACAGGGAAATGGGATATTAAAACCCGAAATGAACACTTTAACCCTTTCCTTCCTTTCTTGCCTGTTTATCGCCTGCTATATTCTCCTGCAATAAGACCATTTTTCATTTCATTCCCTGTTTTCTTTTCCTCTTGTTGAAGTACTGATTGACTTGGTTTCCAATCTCTTTCTTATTTTATGTGTCTGTAATTTCAGAAGACAGCTGAATGAATGGTTTAAAGGGGGTATAAACACTAAAATGTCTATGTAAATGACAGAGAAGGAGCGGGATAGTGTTTATAGTTTGAGGCCTCATAGAAAGGTGATATGATTGGAAAGCACATTGTTATGGTTCTCACAAAAAACCCATTTACTTTCACACGAACGGGGACAATATTCAGCGCTCATAAGCAGGGCTTTGAACGCTACATGCTCCTCTCAGTTTTATCTCACGGTTGAAAATTGGCTGATGTGACAGGTAGGGAAATTTCAAGTTGAGTTCTTTAATCTTTATGCAGAGGCAGTTCTGAATATGTAAATGTGTTTAAGATGAAGAAGGCTTTGAGCCATTTATAGGAGAACTGGCTGGGAAATGAGCCGCAGACTGTACGCTAAATTTATTATCCTCAAATTATTCCCTGATTGTGTTTTATGAGGTACTTGTGTTGGGTCTTGAGGGTTTTTGTGGACTTACTATGATGATTTATTTTTCTTTGTCCAATTTCAGAGTTTACCTAAAGTGTGGGGGAAAAAAAATCAATAAACACAGCATTGAAAAACATAACACGCTCAGTGTTTTTATCCATTATCTGGACACAAGATTGATCAGACTCCATCTGCTTATGAGCCTCTGTGGCATCTAATGCTCCCATTCAATAAAAGCATCACACTCAGAACCTGACTGACTTCAGTCACACTTTCCAAACCGAAGCATTTAAAAGATAATGACCGTGCAGTGAAATGAGAAAGTAATGACTGCAGTATGTTGGGTCATGATTTAGAGATTTCATCATGCGATTAAAACTATACTAAATGTTCATATGCTGTATCGTAAGTCATGCTTTATAAAATGATGAAGGTTATTCACAGGTTCGTCGTCACACTGCTCGTGGAGATATTTGTATTTTCTCTGTAGTTAAAGAAGTAGACAGACTTCAAGGCCCTGGAAACATTTTTCTTCTAAAAGCTTCTTATAACGAGGACACACTGCTTCTGAAAAAAGTTTCTATAGTTCTTCACATCAAAAATGTATGCCAGTGTTGTTATTTCTTCCCAATGGTTTGAAGTGGGCCAATCAGGTTTGAGGAGCATTATTATTATCACTAACTGATGAAAGTGATGAAGTTGTTTGCTGGTGTTGCCAGAACTGTCAATCAAATCTGATCAAAGCACAGCCCCGCACTGTCCTAAAGAAGCCGGTCAGCTCAGTCTTTTTGAAGGATATTTCTTTTGCCTCAGATTTAACTATTGCTTTTTTCATAAATACTAAATGAGATAAATAAGAAATAATTACCATTTCATTTTAAGGGACTTTAAGGGACTGAGAGGAAATGATTAGTTGGGAGGAGTGGTCAGAAATACAGGGGATGTATTTTTCCTTTTAATATTTTGGTCAAGTTTATTTTTTTCTGTGACCTAATGTGCAGTGTTTTCCATTTCACTTGAATGTTGTTACCTCACCTTTTATTGCTTTCATATAACTTTTGAATAGTGTGTTACTATGTATGTGTTGTCATGTCTGCATGTGCAAACGTTTGTTTTTGTGCTCGTGTGTACGTGTGTGCGTGCACATTTGGTCCTGCACACATGTCTGGTCTGTGTAGGTGGGTGGAGTGTGCATTCTGTGGAGATTGTGGGTTTCTTATTTGCACACATTATATTGTTTTGTGGAATGTTTTAAATGCTGTTTTTTTAACTGTGTGGAGCACTTTGAGTTTCCTGCTTTCTGGCAGGTGCTATATAAATAAACTTGCCTTTCCTTGCCTTGTACTGTGCACATCTTTGGCTAAACTACATATCCAATTAAGTCTATTTTCAGGTTTTTGGGTATTACTCTACTTGCATAAAAAAACTGCCCAATGCCTTTTTTTCTCAGAGCAACCTTTAAACATGAAGCTTTGTTGACCTGAAGGAAATCTAGGCAAATAACAACAATAGATGGAATAAAAAGATAATTCTTCAGTTCAGTTGCAACAGTTTTGGGTCTTATAAAACTGACATGACTCTGTGGTGATATGTAAGAGTGCTGGAATATTCTTTTAAGAGAGTGAGGTTTTAATTGTATTGTATTTAGCTTACAGGCAGCAGACTGCGTGTATAAACCTGCAATTAGCCGCTGTTTTAAGACACAGTTCTCGACCCAAGTTTTGATGAAACCCTGTCTCTATGGTAACAGATCAACTCCCCAAGCTAACAACCTAAATGCTAAAAATAAGTAAAAAAGTTTTCACATTTGGGTTGTGTGGTGAGTCAGTCATTATGTGTTCTATGCTTCACTTTTATTCCTTTTTTGATCGTCTTTTGTGCGTTTTTCCCCCTTTGTGATGATTTAGATCTGTTCAAGTCAGGGTTCTCCTTCCATTTGGGACCAAAAACACCCCCAAGAAATCCCCCTGCAAAACTTTTTTGCAACATCACTGCATCATATGCTTAGCTCAAGACTTCTAAGAAAAAACAAAAACCTTCTTGAAGTCTGGAATCTATGCAAGACATCTTGTAACATCTTTAAGTTTTTATGGTTTGTCTCTTGAAGTAATTGGTGGTGATATAAGCGCTTTGTTGAACTTTTTTGAGATATTTCTGGGTGCATGTTTGAATGCAACTCTTACCATGATTCACTCAGAACTTTGTACTTTCATCCTCAGATCATTTTTAGTTTATTGATCCATATCTGTTACCTTTGATTTTGTGTAATGGGTATGTTATTATTCAGTATTTTTTTTTATAATCACTTTTCTGCCCCTTGTTTTGCAAAAAAAAAAAACTAAACAGTGTGTTTAGGTCTCTTTTATTACCTAAACAATTTATGTACAATATTTCGTAATAATTTAAGGAATAATATACTGTAATCCGCCCACACTTGCAGCCATCCATTTTGTCCTCCTTCTGTCTCAAAGTGAGACGACATTTAACAAGTTAGCTGGACTCAAAGCGGGTCACAGTGTCATGGAGCGAGTTGACTGCTGGCTCACAACAGCGACTCAGTGATATAATTTAGTCTTCAGTAATTACTGAAGAGAGTGGCCAGATGAGCCGACTCTCTGCCAATTTTGTGTGCTTTCACCGCTGACATGTGTGACCAGAGACAGATGCAGACGGTTTACTGAAGCACTCGTGATGACGGTTTTGATGCAGAGTTGAGCTTATTTGTGTCTGCACTTTGGTTAGCCCCGCTTTCCCCAAGGCTGCTCCACCCAATGTCACATCGAATACTCATTTACGCCACGTCGTTGGTGGAACTCGGCTTTATTTTGCCAGTCAACAAAGCAATCAGTATCTCTGTTTCCTCCTAAAATCAAGTCTCTTCTCTCCCTCACTGCTTTCTCCTCTGAAGCTCACACACTCTCCTTCACATGAAATGTCATTTCTTTCTTCTTCTTCTTCTTCAAATTTCCTGTTTCTTTAATTAGTATTTCTCTTTTATAAATGATCATTGCAGCCACACAGGAAGATTAGCTACATCAATATTCTGGCCCCTGTGGCTTTGAATCATGCACTCCAATAATAGTCTTTACTATACTGTAGAAGAAAGTTAAGCTTATCGCTGTATTACACTGAATGTTACTTCTCCTTTTTCCCTTCTGTATGAGAACTGAAACTAAATGTGCTAACATTAATCAGCATCTTCCATTCTAGAAATGTACATTTATTGTTATCTGTATGACAATGGCAAATAGGAGAAGAACAGTCTCTAACAGTAAAACTATTTTAAATAACAACTTACCTGTACGGCCCTTTACCTTCCTCAACATGGGTTTATTATATTGTGACAATCACACAACACAACACTGTGCCATCTAACATCGATGGCCATGTTGACCTCATCATTTCTAAATGTTTGCACCTTTTTCAAAGGACTGAAAATGTCTGTTAATGTTGCCAAGCAACAATTTTTGCTTGCTGTTTTTTTTTAATGCTATTGCCTTGAGCTTTAACCATGAAGCAAATTGACTCAGTGCCTTACGCAAGAGAGCCCACTTATTGAAGAATACTGTCATTGTGATGAAACATTTCATGATCACACTTTTTATGACATTTTTACAGCTTGTTCTCTCTCAATGAAACACATACTGCTCCATTAATCAGTTCTATTTCCTGCAGTTTAGTAATTTTGTATATTCATTTCCTGTGACATTCTGATTGACAGATATTATGGGGTATTTGTGTTGCATATCCATTATGTTTTTTATTATGCACTGAAATACAATTTTTGTTTTTTTCTAACTTATTGCATCACAAGATGAACCGACGTGAAATACTAACATTTACAGCAACAGAGTGGGTAGGGATGATGATGTTTACATCCTGCGACTGCTGCACAACTGGATTTATCTTAGCGCACATAAAGAAGCTGCTTTGTTTTTTTTTTGCTTGCCGGCATGTTCTTTTCCACTCTTTCTATTTACTGTGAATCATGTTATCAACATGTATATGTGATATAAAGGCAACAGACTGTCATCATATTGTCAGATTCTCTTGATTTGTAAACATCACTGTTGCATTTTTTTATGCCATAATTTGCCTCCTGAAACTTCATGCTATAAAGGACATGAGTTCGGGAAGAATTCAGTGGCTGGCTGTCCTGAAATGTTCTAGAAACTTTCAGGAGTGCGTGTGTGAAAGTGCTTTAAACATTCATATTCATCGGTTTATATTTTCTATGTCCAAATGTTTATTGAAAACATTACAGTGTCGGGGCGCTGGTGGCGCAGTGGTTAGTGCGCGCGCCCCATGCATGGAGGCTATAGTCCTCAAAGCAGGTGGACCAGGTTCAAATCCTGCCTGTGGTTCCCTTCCTGCATGTCATTCCCCACTCTCTCTCTCCCTTATTTCTAATTCTATCCACTGTCAAAACTCTCCATTAAAGGCACAAAAAGCCCAAAAATAAATTAAAAAAACATTACAGTGTCTATTGCAGAACCTATCCTAACAAATCTATTGATCCCTTTAGCTATATTGTTTATTGAAATTATGTAAGCAAATAATGTTAGGACACTTTGACTTCATGTCATTTCTAAGTCTTGTAGAGTTCTGTTCGAGTACGTGCTACCCAGACTCTGCTGCTTTCTTGACATGTGATACATCAATGCAAAGATCCGTTCCATGTGTTTTTTTCCACCATTCTCGCTATTTCCTGTTTCAAATTGCCGTCAACAGCTTCATCAATACTGCACCTTCATTCCATTCTGGTGGTGGAGCGGCGTGTTTCCGCTCGGCTGAGACAGTCCAGCAGGTAGTTTTTTTTCTGTATCCTGACATCGGTCTTTTGGTGCGACCATTAAGGTTTTGTACCTTTCCTCACATAGCTCCCAAAAAGTCAATAAGAGCCATTGTAGCTGTTGTAAGGTGGCGGTATGAATGTGATCAATGACGGTTTTCTCACCAGTGTTCACAGCTTTAGAGGTGCTTCTAAGGTGAGAAAACACAGGAGTAAGTGTACTTTTGGCCTGAAAAGACTCCCTGTGTGTGTAAAATTACAGCAGAGCCCGACTGAAACCTGTTTACAAGAAAAGAAGTGCAACACCTCGGTAAAGGCTGAATTATGATCCAATCTCAGTGTTGATTAAATGTCAGTAAAGACAAAGTAAACTACCCTTCACTCCTCTGCTTAACAGACTGACCTGACAGGAACATCGATGTGAAGCTCTGCTGAAGCTTTTTATGAAACAACAGGAACATAATGATAAACCAGATGCTTTTCAGCTACAAATAGTAAAGCCAAGAATATTTATTTTTGTTTGCATTCCTTCCATAAAATTAAAACCAGAAACAAGAAACAAAATATGCAATAAAACCAAGTGTGCTGCTTTTTATGTGTGTAAGCCTCATACTAGTTGTACTCTACTGTATTCTGTAATATAACGTCCATAGGCTCCATCTTTCTCCAAACCCCCACACCCCCCCCTCCCCCCCGTTCTTGCTATCTGCCTCTCTGGTTTTCCCACTGGGTGGAGGAGCTATAAATTAAAGTGGGGGAATTACTGCTAACTGTTGGAATAAATTAAGGCGCTTTTGCGTCTGTAAACACCGACTGACTGCGTAATTACACTCTCACTCCCACTGAGACGCCATGGAGAGGAGGATAAGGAGAGATATGCAGCAGTGTTAGAGAGCAAGAGAGAAAAGATGAACAAAGTGTCATATTGGGGGGGGGTCAGATATTAGATTTACTCGTTCACTGAGGCCTGAAGGCTGCTTGGCCTCTCCCACAGAGCAAGGTGACTTTGTACATCAGGACATCGTGATCTCAATTATATTATCATATCTTTATATTTTAATTATGTAAGAAGAAAAAGGCAAAACAAAACACAAAATAAATCTGAATAAACCACTTGACCCAAATCCACAATGTCCTCATAAATGTGTAATTTAGGCACTTAACATTTAAAAGTATAATAAATTACATTTAACCCAAATTCAAAACTTTGTCTGTCTTCTTCCTTTAATTGGTTTACATTCTTTATTGTTATACTCAGATACCTTGGATGGAATAAATACAACTTATTCCGCAAACTAATCTCTGCAGTAGTCTTACATCTGCTGTTTACATCCGGCTGTAACTGTCGTCCCCAAGCCAAGCTTTGACGGCTGATAAAAAAATTGCCAAATGTAAAGAGAGCAGTATTGGCTCAGGCGTCTCTCAACTAGAAGGTTGGGGTTTTGATTCCCAGCTCCTTCTGTCACATGTTGAAGTCTCGTTGGGACCATACATTTCTCCCGCTACTATAAAAACCTGTGTGTGAATGGAATAGTACTGTTGGGCTCTTAATGTAACATCCTCTGCAACCATTGTGTGAATGTGGTGTGAATGTAATGTGAATGTGGGAATGTGTGAACTCGACATATAGTGTAAAATTCCCTTGAGTGGCCAGAGGACCAGAAAAGCACTACACAAATCCATTTAGCATCTATAAGCTTTATATGCCAAGCCATTCCAGAAGTGCCTGACAGCCTTTTTATGATTTAACACAATAATAGAAGACCCAGAAGCAGACTTTGGGATTTATTCAGCTTAAACAAAAATGCAAAAACAAAAGGCTTAGAGTTGTAGAATCCATTACGTAAAATATTAAAAGCACAGGTACAGCCAAATGGAAAACCACACAGGGGAAAATTTGAAGAAATTAACATGCAAGCAAATGGGAAGACAAAGGTTGTGTTCAAAATGACACTCATTTCTTACTCCCAGTTTTCTGTAGTGGACTATATAGTGAACTCTTAGGTTGAATAAAAGAAACATTTTGGACACTATTGCTCTCTCGCTGGCCGTCGATAATATCGTCATTAATGCCACACAAACTAAAACGTTTATCATCATTATGACACAGTTCGCTCCGTTAACTTTTTGTTTCTTGCATGTTTTCATTATTTCCTGTTTTATATTGTAGTTTTAACTCACCATTGTCTCTGTCTTTTCAGATCCTGTTCTTCATGTTCTCACCTTGTGTGTCATCCACGCCCTGATTACCCACACCTGTGTCTTGTTATCCTCTGACTGAAGGGGCGTGTCCAGACTGTTTTTGAGTGGGGTGGCCCAACCCAGGCACTGGTGGCATAAAGTTTGTGTGCACACACAAATCTATACATTTTATTTATTTACCTTTTCCATCTCCACTTATCATATCTACTTTTAAGACACAATAGAATGCAACATATTCTTATCAATCAAAGCTTCATTCTATAAAAACTAGTCCAAAATCTTAATACTGAGACAATATTCTTTTAGTAACTTTTAGTTTTTTCAAACAAAAGAATGTTTAAGAAAAACAATGTTTTTTGAATTTTGACTGTGTTCAGCTCTGGATTTGTTTGCTGATTGTTTGCCTTTCTGTGTACCCAACCTTAGACTGCATTAAACGGCTTGCCTTTTTGAACGCTCCCTCTGAGTCTGCATTTGTATCCACTGTGTGCCTACCTTAGTGTCACAGCAGGAAAAACTACCATTACTCTGTTCAGGTTCTAGATTTTGGTAAAAATCACACCATATTTTTCAGTTTTCTGTTTGAGCTTTGCACCTCAATGCATGATGTAATACTTTGTTAGTGACCATCGGTTGTACACTGTTTTGCACAATGCATTGTGGGATACAGTTAGTTCACTATATAGAGTATAACAATACTCGCTCAAGATATGGACAACACTACAAAATGGTGATGGCCTATAATGTTCCATAAAGTGAGTAGTGTGTGATTTTGGACACAGCCAAAAACTAAGGGGTATACACAGAGAAAAAAAAGTGGTGGGGCACATAATCACAAAGGTTGGAAAAGAATCAAAGGACTGATGTAAAGCTACACATGATGGTTAGGAAAATAGGATAGTAAAAGAGAAATTGATAAGTTAAAAAAAATACATGGAACCATATCTAAATGTGGGAAATAGTTAACAAAATGATGAGAACAAAGGAATGGTTTCAACATAGGCACTCTTGAAAACTTGGGGATTTCAGTCAGAGTGCACCTGCAATCTTCCTGAGTAGCTCTTTTACACATGCACATCACAACAGGAGATGGGAGGGACTGTACTCAGGAGGCAAGACATGAAATATAAAGAATGACTCAGAAGTAGCGGGGGAAGCAACAGAGTCCGATGCTATAATGAGAATTTTTTCCATCATATCAATGTAGTTTGACATATTCCCCATATCAACAACAGAGCAGAAAAGTGCTGGGGAACAGAACACAGAGTGAAACAGTTTTAAGACATGCATGGAGTTCACACTGATCCCATGCATACAGTCTATGGTTGTCTCATGATATAAACGTCACCACCACCTCCAGCTCTTACACAGGGATTTTTCCCGATTATATCCTGCTATCCCTTTAACATAAGCTTATTCAGACTTCATGTGGGAAATTTACTTGGGAGCTACCAGGAAAAATTCCAAGTAAAGTTGAAGTGAAAACGGTTGGTTAACGCAGCTCACCCCAAAAATCTCAGGGAGTTTTCGGGAGGTTTGTGCAAGTGTGATGCACCAAATGATAAGAATAACAAAGCATTTTGCAACTCATCAATTCAGTGATCTTTTGTTAGAATCATTTTATTTTGGCAGGCATCCTTTGTCGTTAACCGTCCGACAACTGAAACATACAATTCAGGGATGCAATGTGCTGCTTTTTTAATTCAATTGTTGTGTGCCGAGCAAGGCAAGGGTCAATCAAAACTTGATAAGCTACGGCCACACAGTCTTGAGAAATGGGCTCCACAGAAATATCAGCTGTTTTTGGATGTTTTCTAAAATGTATGAATCTTTTTCTTGGATGCTCAGAACATAGACTCTACTGTGAAATCACATGTGCTAATTACTTTTTCAAGCCAAACTTCCAAAGGCTTTTACCAAATGCAAACTATAGAGGGGTTTTCTGGAGCTACCTGTCGTCTCTTTCCATATTTAAATATTTGACTTTTTCCATCTGGAGAGAAAAGTGTTGAACGTCACAAAACCTTAGATATCATTCAGTGGAATCCTAATATGGCCATGTCGATGTGAAATCACATACAACAGTATAAAAGTTAGAAATCTGATGGAATGAGAGCCAATTCATTACAGAATTGTTGTAAGAAACAGGAACCAGGAGGCCTTCAAGGACAGCTCGGCCCTCGCTTAGCCATGTATGATGAAAACCAGGTCAATTTGATCAACACATTTGAAAACATGAACGCTTCTGTACATCCACATGAGCTGCTGACATTCGTGTCCATGGCTGTTGACATAACCAAAACAACACAACCGGCCTTACAGTCCTCTAAGTGTTTCAAAAGGCAGCCAAGCAGTCGTATAAATGAAACATAGAGTCCATAAAGCTCAGCTCACATTACTCTGGGTCTGTATAGCTGCTGTAAAAAAGAAAAAAAAAGAAAAAAAAAAGTCACCTATCAGAGCAGCTCCAATGTCTAGACCTCCTATCATGACTTGTACAGTGATTGGACAGAACGATGACTGCATGCACATGATGACAGCTGCTCTGATAGTGTGTGATACTTCTAGCTGCACATGTTTACGGCCTATGCACATTCAGCTTATAGGCAAGCATCTTCAGTCTTTCATTTCTGATGTCTACATTTTTTTCTGTAATTTGGTGGAGCACTTTGTAACCTTGTTAAGAAAGTTGTTGTTAATAAAGTTTTGAGGATAATTTAAATCAACAAGAGAGAGCCTGCTTAAAAAGACAGCTTTTAAAAAGCCTTGTCATGGTTTTAGTTATTTGACTTGCGTGCACACAATAACAGAAAGCTGCTCTGATGGGAAGTGATAGGTCATGTCTAAGGAGGATGCACATTCAGCTCAGCACTGTTGTGTGTCACACAGTTTGCCAGAGGCATGCACCTTTCACAAGCAAAGTAACAGACAACTTATTTACCAACAAGTATAGTATACAAACATAATCTGTCACAGCGTCTTTTTAATATTTTGGCAGCTTTATGTAAAGGCTGTGGATTTGCATCTCCACAGTGTATATATTTCTGGTTAGGATCTCTACGATGGATGCACACTGCATGAGATCAGTTCAACTCATCACAGCCTTGCCCTGCTGATTGCTTGATGCGTGGGTGGAGGAGTCCTACCAGCTCCCCACATGGGGGTTTTATTTACAACATATCAACAATACAAAACTTCTGTCAGTAATATAAATGATAAGACATAAATCAATCCTAGTCAGAAAGAAGTTAAAGTATACATTTGGATAAAATGCAGCTACTTCTGCTTTGCACAGCCGTCCAGCAGCTTTGTAGTTAAAACAAATACAACCTCCAAACCCTTGGGTATCGTCCTGCAATGATATATTCCCTGTGGGGGCAACAGCCAATCATTTGGCACTTCTTTGGTGCAGCCAGTGGTTGGCCATAAACCAGTAATCTCAGAAGCAAGAATGGAAGTGGAGTTTCAACACTACACCTTTGAGCAGATTGTAAGCTGCACTTGCAAAGAGATATCTGTTAACTAAAGCTTTATCGTTGTTAGATGATAGCCAGGATTGCATTACAGCTGATTCCTTTCCAATCCTTTTACTCTTGAAATGGACTGTTTACCTACTTGGAGTTGTAAAACGGTTTGTGATCCTGCACGATGCTACACGTATCTACATGTCCATGTTTGACGCAAAACATTGTGTCAGATTCTGCATTCGTAAGATGAATCTGTTCATAGAGATTCATATTTCTTTAATAATTCATGTCTTTTATCACTAGACATTTCCTGATTTTTTTTATTATATAGCTGAATTATCAACTACGGTACAGTTATCATTATTGCTGTGTGATTTCGTGGCTGCACTCCCAGCTGGTCAGGAAGGAGCTGGAGCTACAGCATGATCAGCTGACTTGATGAGAGCAACTTTTTAAAGATAACTTTTTGGGGGTTTTTGCCTTTATTTGGACAGACTAGCTGTAGATAGACAGGAAATGTAGGAAGAGTGTGATAGATAAACTGCACCAAATAGTGTCAGGATTGGGTGTTGAACCAGTGCAGCATACACTCTATCTGATCATACGGGAGTCAGTTTTACCAACTGAGCCAAAGCAGAGCGTCTTGATGTGATCAACTTTTGAAGTTTTTGATATTTCATAAAATCTCTTTACACTGCCAGCTTGAACCACGTCTCCAGGTGTCCCAGTATGCTTTGTGTAGCAAATCAACAGCTTTACAAAGATGGTGAATTAGAGGGAACTTTCCTGCCAGTCAGTTAGTGTGCAGTGGGCCTGCTGTGTGAGGCTGCACATGTTTATATCAGATAACTGTCAGGTTTCGACAGGTTTAATTCAGTTTACAGGCCTCATGTTCTCCTTTCTGTCAAGTGTGTCTGTCACTGAGAAGAGTCACACTTGTATGTTTCATATTGAGCTTGAGATCTGCTTCCTTCTTGCAAAGGAATCAGATTCATTATTTTCTGCTACACCTTCAGATGTTACAGTAATTGTTTCTCTGACATAAATTTGATGCACACAAAACGACATCAAACGCAATGAAGCTCAGGAGTGCATGATGGCAAAGACAGAAGTGAGAAACTGCATTTTTCATTTTTCAAGGTCCCACTGAATCATTAATGTCATACGTTGATGCTCTGCATTGTAATTATAAGAGCCACTGATCTCTGCTTACAGTTATGCCTTTTTCTGTCAAAAAGTCGCATCTTTAATACGGATCACATCCCAGTTTTTTTCTTAGAACATGACTGAGGGGTTAAAACCATGATGGGAATGCAGGAAACAACACATTTAGTACATGAAGAGTGAGGCTGAAGCGGTGCCACACCTAATCACACCGAGCTGACTCATGGGAAGATCTCAGGCTCGACGTGTTGGTTTTCTGATGCACAGCTGAAATGTAGGCAGCTGGTTGGAGCTCAGTCCTCCCTCGGCTCGGATCCTCCCTCAGCGAGTCCACATCACTCCAGGGACGGGGAACAGATGTCCGACCAATTTGAGGACCACTTTGAGAACACACTCGGTTGTCAAGGCTTGGACTATCGGTGCCATGATTGGACAGAACCATAAGCTGGCTGACATGCTGCACAGATCAGAGAGGAGCTCTAATTAAAAAAAGAAGAAGGAAAAAAAAAAACAACCCCCAAAAAACATCCATCAGTGTGACAAATAGGGAGAGAGAGTGAGGGCAAGTCGGAAAGTGTTCAAAATGCATATGCACAGAAACACTTCATGTAGATAGATAGATAGATCCCTCAGAAACAGGGGACCAGTTGAGTTTAAGAGAGACAGAGAGGAGGTAGAGCAATGATGAGAGGGTAACATTTGAGAAATATGCACTGTGTCTCTGTTATTCAAATGACATATAGAGGAAAAGGCTTCACAAATGTGCTCCAGCCTCCTCCTCCTCCTATAATCCTCTTCATCCTTTACGCCTCACTCCTTCTCTCCTCCTCTTCTCTACAGACTCATCCGGCAGATTGGACACATTTTTTTTTCACCCTCTCTCTCGCTCTCTTTCAGTCTTTTTTTTTTTTTTTCCCCCTCTCAGAAAATAAACCAAAGCGTCTCAGGGGCAATTTATTCAGCACAAATCGCGGATCTAGCAGAGAGGCAGCGGATTTCGCAAAAAGGTGCACGGATGAGCAAGCACGGACCGGTCCGGCGACTAATTGCCATAATAATAAGGCGCACAAGTTGGCCAGCGCGTCAGGCACGTTTTATTTCTTCGTATTAGCATGTAGCCAGTGCCGCAGCGGGGAGATAATCGGGCGGAGGGAGCAGTTACGAGAGGAGACAGAGAGGGAGAGAGAAAGGAGCTGGCAGCACATGATCACACAGGCTATCCAGTCACACATCAACCGGGGCGTTCATAATCGCTCTGGCGACAACATATGGGAATACAACAAGGCAAGACTGTGGTCACACCTGCGCGTGGAGGACACCGGAGGACCCGTGCGGGAGAAAAAAAAGGGCGGCCAAATCTGCCGGACTGTGCATGAAACACAGCCGAGAGAAAAAAAAGAAAGAAAGCGTGGAGGAAGCAGCATCCGGTAGGTGAGCTTTGATTGATGCGCGCGGACTGACAAGATGCTCTCCATCATCTCATCCTGAAAAAAAAAAAAAAAAAGACAAAAAAGACAAAAAAGAATACTCATTTAGTGTTTTTTTTTTCTGGCGCGTTATAGCCCAACAAGTAGTCTGTTTGGCACATATTGTGCGTGGTTCAGTGCAGGGGGGAAAAAAAATCGAGGTCTGTCTGGGAAACAATGCAATGCCTCTTTGCAAAATGCCACACCATTCATAAAGGATGAGGGTTTCAGTCGCGTTTAGAAGCAGTTAATTCTGGTTCCGAGGCCCAGTCTGGATTTAAATGCAAACAAAGACAAAACAGCATCAAAGCCACATGGATTACAGCAGAGACAGAGGCAGATTTAGATTCAAGAAAATGAATAAAAACAGCATATTTGAGCAACAACATGTAAGTTTAGTCGTCTAAACTATGGCGAGTAGTGCATAAGAACGAGTCATAGTCTGCATTTTTAAAAATGATGTGAAGAAAAATGCATTTAAACTATCAAGAATCAGCGTCAAATCCCCCTTTCTGTTATTCTCGGGGTGTCAAAGTTGGTTAGGCGAGTCTAAACCTGAAATCCCACCTCCCCCACCTCCACTGCCAGATTCCCATTGACTTATCTGACTCTTGGACCGATTTACTGCATATATCACTCCTGCAGCACTGCCTCCCACCATGCATGCCCATTAAATTGTCATTAAGTCGGTGAAACAGTTGGATGCAATCTAGCTGAAATCAAAACAACATGAAATAAACCCAAACATGTGAAATATGCATAAATATTGTGCTTCAGAGGATGATTCGGGGACGTGTAAGTGCACTCACTGATGTGGATGGAGTGGAAAAAATGCTTCCAGAAAGCAAAATGAGTCAAATTTTAATGCTTTTTTTGCAGCATCTTGTGTCATCAGTCGAAGAAAAGCTTCTTTCATCCTGTAGGTGCCTTGCTCAAATCTTTTGATAACAGCAGCTATTTCAAACTATTTCAAACTGACTGTCTGGGTATCAAGGGATTTTTCACAGGCTAGACACACTATAAACTATATTCCCACTACAGCTCATTAAATAGTCCCCTGTGCTAAAAATCAGGATGAAGGTTCGAGGAATCTCTGGCTAAAGCCCACAGAGGGGCACTGAAACAAAACATGGTGATGAGGACACACATGAAAAAGCGAGCTGCAGAGGCTGGGGGACGTGCCTGCTGCAATAACTTGATCTAACCTGAGCGCATGGCACACACGGGCGAGAGACAAACAGATGGCATCTCCAAAGGATCTCATCTTGTGAAAGCGGGAAAGAGAGGTATTCTTGGACGGACTTCCCTGTGACTGGCTGGCAGTGAGGCCTGTGTCTGCCAGTAATGATGGCAGCCTAGTGAATGGGCTCGCTGATTACATTGCTCAGTCATGTGACTTATACCTTTTTTTTTTAAAGAAAAAAGTGCCTCTAGTAGGTCTGTTGGTGTGATGCTGATGCTGCAGAGATGATTTGCATGGCTTCATTATACATCAATGAATAAGCAGTCCATTGGGATTTAAAAATTGGATGACCAGCTCATGCCAAACAATGCATACAGCCTCCTCCAGTCATTAACATGCTTATTGAATAGTGCAGCTTCGTTTGTAGATAAAGCTGGCTCATTGTATTGTTAGTGAGAGGTATTTATAGTAGTATGAGGGTCTTTGTGTGCCTTTGCAGCGTGCTATTTTTTTTATTTGTTGATTTGAAGTTAATCATGCAAAACCCAGATTAGAGCACAGAGGTTGTGGTTTATTTATGCGTACAATACTATTTATTGCCTGTCAGCAGGCCTGTTGTATTTGTTTATGTTGCTGTCCAGTTCTTTCAGAGTGTATTTGCAATGTTTCTACGACTGCAGGATTCAGCCACCTTAATATTACTTTATTGCATAAGAGAAAAACATAAAATATTGGTTATTTGTTTCAGAAGATTATCCGATGGTCAACAAGGGCAAAAGTGCAACAACAGCCTATGAGAAAAAATAGGTGGTATATTCGAATACATACAAAAGTAAAAAACAAATGCAACAGCTGCAACATGCTGCAAAAGAAAAAAAAACTATCTGCAAAAAGCCATGCACAGCAAATGCACTGCAAATACTTCAAAACATTACACACAAACCCAGAAGATAAATACAACTGAAAAACGCTGCATGATACATTGGAAGTGTCAGGACTGTAGGGGTGATGATTGGAACAGCTTAAGAGAGAGTGAGAGAGAGAGAGAGAGAGAGAGAGAGTGAGAGCAGGCAGAGATTTTTATTGCTCACTGTATTTGTTTTGGACTTTTACGTGTGTCTTTAAATCTGCATCTCTTCTGACTCTGCATCCTGTTCATCCCTCATGTAAAATCGTTTGGTCTGTAGCAGCACGCCCTTGTTGGCCACTTTACTAACATCTTCGCTTAGCAGCTGTGTACTAAGCACTATAATGTGTACGGAGCTACTTAATATTGCATTTCGCCTGTGGCTTTCTTTCAATAATGACCGTCTTACTTGAGTGTGTCTTACTTGGCAACCTGTAGCCGATCAAAGCCTCTTCTTGTTGCTGCCAGTGATAAGCCAGTCCCAAATCATTAGAGCCCATTTCGACTGGCTGTGAATGAAAGGTAACATTGCTGACTGACTTATTGATGTTATTGATGTTTGACTGATGTCCAGCGCAGCCTATCACCTGACACCAGCAGGTTTTTTTTTTTTGAAGGAATAAGAATCCAAAATTATTATTTTTTGCCTAAATGTTTTCACATGAAGACTTTTCCCTTGGTATTTAAGGTAAAAACACATATAGAGATTATTTTGAACAGGCTGAAAACAGTAAAACAGGGGTCGTCAACCTATGTCTTAACTCATCGTTCTCTGTTTTACACTGCCTTATTCCGCTCATTGTTACCTTCCAAATGGTGCACTTTCAGTCCAGTTTAACTTCCCTCAGCGGCAGCACTTCTCGCTCAAACCAGGAATATGTGAACTTCTTGTCTATAAAACATAATAGCGTAGCCATTATCTTCATGACAGCACAGTCATTACAGGAATGACAGCTTTCCCGCTCCCCATTGTTGCCATTAGAGTTGAAAAATTGATGGTTTGCAGAGACTGTGCTGGGCAGTAGGTGGAAACTTGTCAGAGCAGACTGGAGGTGGACTGAACAGCAGGATTAAAACAGCTTATAAAAACAAGTTCAGATTGGTTTTGAAGGAAGTACTGACATTCACTATACACTCAGATTGTTAATTGTGAGGTAAGTCATACCATGGACCCTGCAGGGTTACTTTCACTGTCATAGTAGTAAAACACTGATAACAGAAATGCACCAGTACTATCCTCTATAAGAAAAAAGGGAATTATGCAAGCATTTATTCAGAAGAGATGTATAAAACGTCTCTTCTTTATGAAACATGGAAACACTTTCCAAAGAGTACAAAATATATAATATATATATAAAATATATTGAAGTAAATCTAGACTAATGCATGACTCACACCCATTTTAATGCCTACGTGGGATGTGTCATGCTTGACTGTTTGTCCCCATTACAGCTGATCAAGAGTATCTGACTTTATGTTCAAACTACATTTAACAGTAAGTTATCAGTCAATTAATGTTAATTTATACATACTTTATTACATTACACTTGATATGTGGTCAAACTAGCTTGATACCAGCTACATATATGAATCTTATGTCAGATCTTTGTATTTGCTCAGTCACTCTGATAGCAGAACAGCACACATTCACCTACAAAACGTAAAGGTTTGATTTGAATGCAACATGTCAGATGCACACATATAATGAAAAATAGAGACTTTTTTATTTATGTTAAACTTTTAAATGTAACAGGTTTTTTTTAAGAGAAGTATTGCCATTAGAGATAAAACATCTATTTTATTTTAAGAGAATCATCAGACTAAGAATAAACAGACCAACAACAAGCTAATATCAGACAATCAGACAATATAATACAATAAGCAGCACTGAGCAGTAAAGCATCAGCACACACTGGTCAGATGATCCTTATTCTTGGTTTTAAAATCTTCAAAGATGATCAAATGCTCTGCTTTAAGGTGACTTTGTTTCTCAGACTAACATGAGGGAGCAAAACATTGAAAGCACTCTCAGCGACTAAATCAGTTTGTGATGAGCCCAATGCTCTGGAGAGTTTCAGGAATCAGTAGTGAACACAAATCATATCACGATGCACACATTTATAGGAAGGTATTAACTTCTCTCAACAGTAGAACTATTAAATATGACCTGATCACAATAAGTAGTGACACGATGCATGTGGTTAATGAGAAACATCCTCCAAATCTTCACACGCCTGCACACTTTAAGCATGAATTGAATATATTTGAGTTATCCTGGTTGTAAGACGTTACAAGAAGCAACACCAAATTATGATTCAAAACATTATTTTGTATTTATATATGTATATTATATACGGTATAGAAAACACACTTTTGGGTGATTTTTTAAGCAAATATGTCTAATATTTTGAATGTTCCAGTTTAAAATGTGTTGATTTGTTTATTTTTATTCCCTTTAGAAATGAAAATGCTTGGGGAGTTTTTAAAATAATTTTGGCATCCGGATGGTTTGGTAAGAAAGTCATTTGAATTTTTTAATTAATTGAATAAATTTGATTGAATATTGAATTAATTTGATATCATATTGATAAAAAAACGTTCTGACATGGAATAGATTAGTTTAATAATCGTTAAAATAAACTAAGCCATTGTGAAAGTAATTCTTATTCTTATTCTTATTTATCATTCTAAATGAATATTCTGTGGCAAATGTGTTGCTCAAGTTAATATCTTTAGGAGACAAATAAAACAAAGCTACAGATTTTGATTCATTGACCTTTTAATCTTTTTAGAGATCCAATTTCTGTAAAAACGTCCATTGACATACATCCGTTTTTAAAGGAATTCATCATATTCTGAATGGATTTCGCCTCCCACTGTGTTTGCTGTTTTAATGAGAGCCGTTCTTGAGCCATTCGCGTTTTTGCAGCAGCAGGAGCAGAGACACAGTCTCTCTCTTCTCCAGTGAAAGCATCAGAGAGGAGAGAGAGGAGGAGGAGAGGAGGGAGGGAGGGAGGGAGGGAGTGCTTTCTGGAACCAGTGGGGCCTTTGGTGTTGGTACCCTTGCCACAGGCCTGCGCTGAGCTGGACAGCCTCTATCTTTGGCCATGACCACAAATTAATTAGTTATACATTTAGAGGGTAAACAGCACTTTGAACCACTGCTGACAAAAGTGAGGCTCATTGGATCCGTTTCAGTCAGCTGGCTGGGAGAGCAGAGAGGGGCAGCTTGTGACTGGATGTGGTATCTCTACCTCCAGTTAATGAAGCAACCGCATCTCACAATGTCGCCCTTTCTCTTTGCATGTTGTAAATTATTTCATTGTGATGGTAAGCACCTATTAACTGAATTTACATGCAAATGAACGTGTTGCATCATCTTCTTTGTGTGAGTTTTTGAGCAGCCATTAGTGTATTTCATTGGAGAAGAGTTGGCAACGCCATCCTTCATGGATTTATCCAGACATTTATTGTAAACTTCCTGCCATCTTGTGCAGCAGACGCCGGAGTTTTATGGCTGCTATTTATTTGGCGGAGTGGGAAAGACGATATCAGCACATGCACAACCAAATCCTTCCAAGGCGAATAAAACACAGACATCAAATAGTTTCCAATTGTTCCTTAATTACTGTTGATTGTTGTAATACTAATTAGCATCAAATATGAAATGCTAATCAATCATATTAACAACCAGAAGGTTCAATCACTTTTTACCCAATCTGGTAATCATTTAAAGAGTCAGTTTTGTGCAAGTAATTCATATAATATAAGAAATAAAAAGAACAATTTTTGTACATCAGCGGCTCAAACACAATCATACCCAGCACTTAAAGCCAACCATTGCTTTGTATTGGTTTTATTTCTGCAGCTAGCATGTCATTTAACAGTCAGTGAAGAAAAACACAAGTGCTGCGATGCATGAAATGGACATTCAAGCGTGCCTTTTTACATGCAATTTACAATAGTCAAACTGTAATGAAGTCAAGCTCTGAAAGCATGTAAATATAATGACCGTATGTTATTACACCTTTGACACTATCCAGGCTGTTCATTTGTGCTGATGCTCCTTTAAGTCCTGAAATAGGGTCTGTATTAGCTGTTGAATCAACAATCACATATTTTACCTTCATAACTTTTGAATATGTAGTCCGTCTTTATTTCAACAGACTGAATCAAGTTCATGAACAGGAAATCAGTTCAGTTAGGTGTCTGTACGAAGAACAGGAATGCCAAGATCCTCGAGTTATTAAGAACCGAGAAAATACGACATCACCCAGTCAGACACTACAGGAGAAATATCTGTGTCATTCTTCTGAATCTGAACAAGGCCAATGACTGGTTTTTCACATCTCTATCTACTAAAGATAGTATCAGTATAAACTGGCCGGGTTGTTTGACGTAGATTAGATAGATTCATGGTGATGTTGGAACAGAGTGCGATTGAGCGGTATAATTCACATTAGGTTGCTTCGGAGTCGTTGTAGCCTGCAGCTGGACAAAATGCGTGTTCATGAGGAGCCTAGATCAGTGATTTCCCACCCATGGGTACTCAAATACCAGAGGGTATGTTGATACACACGCTAAGGGGTTTGAAAAGCGAGAGTGTGGAGTAGCTCAGTCTTTCAATGAAATTTGATGTTACGATACTTCCTCATTTGAAATCCAATACCTAGATAATGCGAGTGAGATATAAAAAGCAAGCGACATAGAAGAACAGTGAGGATGAAACGGCATGAAGGAGAAATGTTTGAACAGATTGCTGTGCTTAATGTTATAAATTAAGAGTTAACATTCAGTTAATAGTTTGCTAAAAGTCCTTAATGAAGGGTTCAATGTTGGGTCAATGCAGGGGTCAGCAACCTTTCCCATCATAAGAGCCACTTTCTCCCCCTAAAGAATCTGTCTGAAGCCGCAATTTGAAACTTTGAATGAAGCTTATGCAGCTTCACATTCACATTACTAATCGATCTAAATAAGCATTTCTTGATATCTCTCTTTTTAAAGGTTTATTTTTGGGCTTCCCACGCCTTTAGAGACAGGACAGTGGTCAGAGCCATAAATCAGTGAGAGAAAGAGAGAGAGAGAGAGAGAGAGAGAGTGGGGAATGACATATGGGAAAGGAGCCCCAGGTTGGACCTGAACCTTGCCCGCCCGCCTGGAGGGCCGCAGCACATGGGGCACGTGCTAACCACTAGACTACTGGCGTCCCATTCCTTGATATCTTTAACCACATTACATGCAACAACTGTTCAGCAGGTGATTTTCCTCCATCACACGCTGCTGTATGTCTGTCTGTAGAACATACAGAAATAAGGAGGGATCAGACACATATCAGCGCTAATCAAACAACAGAACCAACTATCTTGATGAAGAAAAATATTCTACATGATATTATTTAACAGGTTTTTTGTTTTTTTTTTGGGGGGGGGGGGGGGCTTTTTGTGCCTTTATTGGAGAGATAGGAAAGTGGATAGAGTTGGAAATCCGGGAGAGAGAGAGAGTGAGGAATGACGTGCAGGAAAGGAGCCTCAGGCGGGATTTGAACCTAGGCCACCCGCTTGGAAGACTACAGTCTCCATACAAGGAGCACGCACACTAAGCACTGCGCCACTAGCTGCTGTTATCAGGGTCGGGCAGAGTGAAACGCGTGATTGGTTGAGTGACTGAGAGAGATCGAATGGGAGTGGAAGACAGCAGGGATGTTGAGAATCTGACAGCATGATTATATTCAACATCATATAAGGGGCAAAATTCAAAACCTTCAGGGTTAAAGCAACACCCTCCAGATTCACCCTGCATCTCAGAGCTCTGAGAGCCAATGCTCTGATATTTTATGAAATGTTTCTTTCACATACGCCCGGTCTGCGAATGGCTTGTCTTACCATTTCCTGAGCTGCCACCGGACTTGCAGCAGTCGCAGAGTTTAATGGAGTATTAATCTATTTCTGAAACGTACCTTTTGCTCTGCTCAGCGTTCCCCAGCAGTGCAGCAATCTCTCTCTATTGTTCTCTCACAAAATGCATTGTGCTTGTTTTGGAAGTGTCTCTTAAATTACTTTTTATTGCTTTTAAAATTTCTGGCAACAGATTGGCTACCTAGACTGGAAAGAGGCTGTTGCCCACAGTGTTGCTGAGGCATGTATGAAACACATTAACATTTAAGAAGAAAGATATTAAAAAGAGTAGAACCCTAATAATATAATGAAGGACTGCACACACTTAGAGAATTTGAAACACTTGGAAACAACCATAATAAATGAAAATCAAATGTAGAAAAAAAAAGTTGCCTTTTCCTTTTTTTGCAAAGCCACAGGGAGCTGACTGGTGAGAGCAACAGGGTGCCTACCCTCGACTTAATATACAGGCTCCAGCTGAACGAGCCCAAAGTATTCTGATTAATCAGCCTCTTCAAACAGTAATGGATACAGTTATTATACAAATAGGCCTGTAGTAGTAACAATGCTATGCTTAATGAATAAACAGATAAATATACTGTATCAATGACTAAAGTAACACTTAATGCAGGCAAGAAACGTGTTAGAAAAACAAAAAGAGCATCAAAAAAGTGGGCAAGATATAAGCTATAAGGCAAAGAACAAAAAAACAAAGGGCCTTTAATAAAACCTCTGCGTAACTCAGGGTCTCTCCTCTCTTCCCTCCATCCCTTGAAGATGGTTGTCATATATTGCGCAGGAGGTGCGAGATGTGTGCTCAGTTGGGCACAGCTCACTTTGGCACGGGCGCTCAGGCGACACACTCGGGCTATTGTTGTGCACACCAGGCAGCTGGTCAGACATGTATCTGGCCCCTAAACTTTGTCTATTGAGATAAGTTCATACACAGTCAGCGTAGAGAGACACTCCCTCTCTAATTAAAAGTCAAAAGCTATCGTCCTCCGCGCTTTAATAATAAACCGATATTGATCCATTAAGAGTTTTTTAAAAATAGAAGTTATATGACTGTGTTCTGAAAAATACTGTATTGGTCTCTACCATCCATAGCAAAACAACAAAACAGGATTATTACTTTTATTGATCATTACATTTGAATTGGGCAATAAGGTCAGCATGTTTTACTCGTGTGTGATAATTAATATGAGGAGAGAAACATCATAATCAGGTTCTTTAAAAGTCGAAAATAAAAAAGAGGCTAAAGGAAGGGGGAAGCCGTTTCAACTTCTGATATCAACGGGTCAATCCAAAATTGGAACCCTTGCGCTGCGCCTGAGCTGAAGTAAATAAATCATTGGTTAAATGTAAATGCATGTTATCTAGCTAAACTGGCAAAGTAGGCTAATGGATAAGTGTTGAAATGGATAAGTAAGACTTTTAGGCAAAGATTATCAAGTTTGTTAAAATTGAATATTAAAAAGAATCTGGTTAAAAAAAATGGATACAAACAATAGAATAATGTTCAAATAATCATCTAAATGTGAACACCTTTTGGGTGAAAGTGATAAAATGTAAGATGATACACTGAATGCACTGTGGGACTAACATGGAGAACTAGAAATAGAGACCAAGCTTAAGGTACTGGATAAATGTATATATATTGCTAAAATGATTTGATAAACAGTTCAAATATAAAGCAAAAAATAGTAATGGATGAATGCTTGAATAGTAAGCTTTTAGTAATGGATAAAGAGTTTCAGATACATATTTAAGCTGAAGAACGGAGTTCATACTCAATGTCTTTGAGTTGAAAATTTAATTTTCCCTTCAATATTTAAGAGATTTTTAAAATGACATCCTGTGAACTCTAATACTATTAGAGTTCATCTAATCAGGAAACCTTACATGTTAAAACCCGGTATTGTAGACGAACCTGTTGTAGCTCAACTCTATACATAGATACTCCTACAGATCATATCCAATCACGGGCTTTGGTAAATATGTAAAAGATGTGAGGTGTAAGCTTACATCCTGAAATTGAATGTAATCCAGTGCAGGTGCAAAGAAGAGGGATCATTATTTTCATGATATCACCATAAAGAGGAGACAGGAACCGCTCGCACTCCCCTGCTATGCTTCAGTCTTGCTGTGTGTGCAGTGCATATCATTCCCTGATTATATCAGCAATGATGCTGACATATCAATTTACTGTGGTTTCAGGCCAAAGGAACATAGCTTCCTGCATTCATTTTGTCTCAATGAGTATTTGAGAAGAAAACTCTCAATTTTTTGTCTTTGAGAAACACGACGCAGGTTTAAGGTTGTGAGTGCCTTACGTTGTTTCAGCATGCAGAGCAACCTGTTCATCTTTAGATGTAAGCCCCATGCAGATGAAAGCTGCTGGGTCATCATTGCCCAACATACAATATAGTTTTTACTTTTAAAAGCAGTATCGTCTCCTAGAGTCCCTGAACTGAATGTTGAATAACAATATGTGTGCGAACAGACATCAATAGCTTGCAGCTGCCTATGAGAGTGCACTGAGATGGAATAAAATCACAATTCTTCTATCTCAAAAGAGCCTCTGTTGCTCTACTACAGCCCATTTTATTTCCTCCTTCATACATTACACTGCTGGAGACTGAAAGAACAAACCAAGTTCTCACTCGATTTTCATTTGTCCTTTATTGTAGGAACAGGATTTGGGTACAGAGATGCAGGTGATATAACGTTGGGGATATTCAATACAGTTATTAAAAAATACAAACAGTCTACCTGCTTCTTGGAGCACACGTTTCCCTTTGGAAATACCAGTGTGTTTGAAATGTGAATCTTAATTAGTTTTTTCCTGCCTGTAGAATTTATTAATCTGAAACACATTTTAAATGATATATCTCATAACACAAAATGGAACAAGACCCATTGTATTTCAAAACATACCGCTTGAGTATAATGAAAATACAGCTTTGAAGATGAGTCATCCTTGTTTATGGACATGCTGAAATGGATTTGTGAATAATTGTTCATGTCATGTTGCTTCAACAAATCTCGTTGTACGTAGGCGAGCTTGCTTGAAACATGCTGACTGTTATCTGCATGAATGGTTTCGAAAAATCTCCCAGTCGTTATATTTTGGAAAACTGCGTGAATGTGAAAGCTGAATGAAAAAAGAGTTAATGTTAAGTCTTTAGATGAGACAGGAAGCTTTCTGAGGAACAGCAGTTTCGACATTTGTTAATGTCTGTTAATCAAGCAGAATCCACAGAGTGTGACTTTTTTATGATTAAGTGATCTGTTAACCTGCTTGTGTTCTCTATAAATCACAGAAAAGTCAAGTTTTATGTCTCATGAAAAAAATGTTTGGTTAGAAAACACATTTGTGGATTTTCATGTATGTATATTGTCTGAATCAGTGGAGCTGCAGATTGCTGCTCAGTTGTCATTTGTAAGGGCCAAAGATTAAATATTAA
Organism: Labrus mixtus; assembly: GCF_963584025.1. Lineage (NCBI taxonomy): Eukaryota > Metazoa > Chordata > Actinopteri > Labriformes > Labridae > Labrus > Labrus mixtus. The sequence goes on along the minus strand of NC_083625.1, from coordinate 19,732,189 downwards.
TGTTTCCCATGAGGTGGAATATGAGCAAGTTATATCTGCGTGTGTCGTGCCCAGTCGTGTAACATAAAAGACTTCAAGGAATGTATTAACCTATAAATGTGCTGCAGCAGCGAGGAAGAACATCAAGGAACTGTATGTCAAATCCGATGTACAGGATGTGCTGATACACAATTTTTTCAACAAAAAAATGTAACACATATGCTGCTCACACTTTTTCTTGAGTAACTAAGCTGAAACGGTCTCTCTGCAGCGCTGTGACTTCAGCTTGATTGATGGTCCCAAAGTCATCGAGAGAAGTCATGACATTAGATTTAGTACAGTGTGTGGTTAGTGCTGCGGGCTCCATTATGGGTTCACAGCAGTCGTCATTCATCAGACAGAAGCAGAAAACAAGCTTTTCTTTAGAATGGACTGTCCTTTTCTCTGCTGGTAATTGCATTTTACTTCTTTATGGAACGAGACGGTGCATCTTTGAAAATCTGATTGACTCCAGTTGATCACTCACAAATCAACATGACAGAATCCATCATTCCTTTTGATTATACCTCTATATTTTAAAGCACAGTATGCACGGAAGTATGCGCACAAAAAACAAGCTGTTTTTTATGGTCGACTATTTTTTATTCCAAAGGGTCAGCTCCAAAGGGACAGCTCGATCTTAGACCCTAAGCTTCAAAATATGACAATCTAGGTTCCACCCAAGCGGCAACCTCCAGTCTTGAAAAATGAAGCCAATAAGGAAGTGCAGCTTGAGGCTGGCTCCAGGAGCCCCGGAAGTCACAAACACATCACAGCCAAAAAAGCAATTTTGTCAGCAGAAATTAACACGATAACAACCTGGTTCAAATAAACTAAATAAGATTTTTTTTTTCAGATGGCTCCGTTTTGATTTAATGAATGATCCAAAGTTAGGCACGTAGCTGACGTGATTGACAAGTGGGCATGATGTAACAGTGTGTCATAAAGCTTACAACCCGCCTCAGCTCCAGCTCTTAGACTGTCGTTAGGTTGACTGAAAGTTAGGCTGAGACAGGATTTCCAGCATTGCGGCTGCTGCCAATGAGCCTTTGGAGCCCCCTGTTGTAAACAGATGGGTGACATCACTCAGGTGTCGCCCATTAATATTAAAAGTATGGTTCCACCTACAGCAAGTTTGGTATGTCAGGGCTACACAGTCAAGTTTGCTCCACCTTCATTTTTATATGATATGTAATCACATTTAACGACACAAAACAGTTCAATTTTATTTAGTTTTGGCACAAAAACAATTTGTTAGTATAAGAAAAAAGATCATGTTTAGGGGTTAGTTGGGTACAAATGTACACAAAGTAGTTATTTAACTAACATATAATATGTAACTAATGCACTGTAAAGGACCAAAGATGTCTGCCTATACACAATATATTATTTTAAGATGTATCAGAGGTCAACTAAGGGAGTGTTATTTGAGTCTCAGGGATACTAGGAGCTTAACATATGGACATGTGTGAAGGTAATTTTGTGTCGACTAGATAAAGGTGACAATGTGTTTAAAAAGCAGACATAACACACTTTGTGCTTGGTGGATTTAGCCATTTCAATTCAATTTCAATTCCATGTGTAATATGTTGCAAATTGAACCCACAATAAGCCAATCTCGTGTTGTCTGTTGTCGTGTGTCCTGTGGTCTCTTATTCATGTTACAGAAATGGTCGCAACAGTTTGGTATGTTTTTAGAGAGCACTGACCCTCGATGACACTGGCTCCACTATTTTTTGGTCATGTCAGGCTGGTGAACCACAATCTTGGCAGCAACTACAGCCTTTGTGGCTTTCTTGGGTATTTTGCCTCCAGCTGTCCTGACTGTGCTATCTGAGTAAGAAATGAATCTTCACTTCTTGGGAAAACAAGGTCAAAGAGGAATACAAGACCATAGTCCCTGATCCAACAGAGCGTTAGACAAACACAGTCAGTCGCACTTTCTGCCTGACAGTAGTTGAAGATGGATGCTTACTGTTGGAAACTCTTATAATACTCAGAGGTGACCAGACTTGGGTCAGTAAGTTGAATAGAGCCTGGAAAGACTACTGGTTAAATAACTGAGCCCAAGAGGAGAATGTTCAAAATTGAGGTGATGACATGAAAGATATACTTTTCTGTTTGACACGTCATTTCTTCTTTGCCAGTCTTCAATGAATACTTCTGTGGAATACCTTTCAATGATGAGATGTTAGATTAGTTTGGGAAATTTAAAAGAAGTCAACATTGAATTATGGCTCCAGTCATATGTTGATTTAACCTATCCATGGCACCTATACCTTTACCCCAAGTGGACCTTTGTGCTCTTTATACAACTACACCTGCCTTGAAGACAGGGTCCACAAACTTTGGTAAATGGGTATACCTACAGCTACACATTTTGACAAGCTGACATATTTAATGACTTGAGAGTGAGAATATTTGGTCTGGTTCATACCATGGAAAACCCTAGAGTGCACTCATTGAGCTAATGCATTAAGAATCCCAGTGTTGTGGCCTGCATACTTAGTGATTTTGCCATAAACATGACAAATGGTTTGTCATTTTCCTCCTCAGATCACTCTCTTTTCTCTACCCTCTCTCCCTCGCTCTCTCTTTCTTCCCCTTACGCATTGTTTTCTCCTTTTTCTCTTTTATGTCGACCTCTCTCATCTTTTGGAGCCATGTTTTGTGGCATCATCAGAGAGACAAACGAGAAACAAGAGAGAAAAAATGCCTCGGGGCTCTTGTCCTCACATCATCATCACTCCCTTTATCTCCCCCATCCTTTTCTTCCCCCCTCGTTTTCTCCCCTCCATCTTTCTGTCTTCCTGAGTGACAGCTGGCAGCCAGTAGGGTACAGTGGGCATGCCAACCCAAGTGCAGATTTTTGCCAACTGACTTGGGAAAATACACATTTTAACGTGACTGACTCATGCGTGCTGTTGCTGCCCTTTTTCTGGATCGCTCAGACGCTTGATGCAGTGCACATTACACTGGCTGCTGCCCACAGAGCTTTGTGGTCATTAAAACATGCAACAGTACCTTCACAGACGGCCCGTAAATGAATCCAGAGGGACGCACTCGAGGCAGAGGCCACACAGGCAGCTGCCATAAAAACAAGCAATGAAAGATGCCTCACTGGGGGAGGAATTGATTGGTAAAAACAATCACTGGTGGGCTGATTTTAGAAATATGAAGATTGATTGACAGCCTAAAATCCATTCCCCACGTGTTTACATATTCTGCTAAAGATTAGAGATGCTCTGATAGCATTTATTTCGTTCAGATATTTTTCCTGATTCTCAGACTTAGTTTATGCTGATTTGCACCCCACTAGTGCTTGATTGTAACAAGAAAAAATGTAAGTATTTTTGTACTTTTATTGATCATATCGACTTTATAACGAAGCTTTTATTGATTTGATAGAATTACTATCTGCTGTGTTCTCAGACCTAGTGACTTTAAGGAAACCAAAGTCAAGACAAGAGAGTGATGGAGACTCTCAAATATTTTAAACAAGAAAATACTTTATTATGTTTTAACAGTATCTACCCTTAATTTAAAAAAAAGCCTTAAATAGGAAAACTGGAATCTGACTTTTTGCTAGCTTTGACTTAATTTACACCTTCGCTAGCAACACATAGTTTTTCTTAGTGGCTCTATATTAGGGGCAGCAGTAGCTCAGTCTGTAGGGACTTGGGTTGGGAATCGGAGGGTTGCCGGCTCAAGTCACAGCACGGACCAAGTCCGGGAATCTGTCTGGTGGCTGGTAGAGGCGCCAGTCCACCTCCCGAGCACCGCCAAACCCCAAAAAACTGCCCTGGAGCCCTCGCTGTGGGCAGCCCCCTCACTCCGAAACCTCTCCGGTTTGTGTATGTGTGTATTTTGGCCAATGTGTGTTCATTAAACAGAGTGTAAAACCAAATTTCCCCTCGCGAGATTAACAAAGTATGAATACATTATTAATAGTAACAGCTGTAATATATATTAGTGACTTGCCTATTTACCCAAAACTGCATTTTAGACACTCTCAGAGCCATTTCTTATACTTTCGATGGCATTAATTAATCTCCACTTTGTGGTTTCTTGGGTTGTTTTTCCTCCTTTTTTTGTCCTCATAAATAAGAAAAAAGTGGTGCTTGCCTTTGAATTCAGGAGCTTCACACAGCAAAAAAGTAGACATCTACTGTAATGATTCTGCAATATGCAAACACCCCCTTTTACAAACAGCGAGATGTGAAAACCATCACATAAAATCCAGCTTCACACTACATACAGAACACAGATACAGAGCTGAGATTTACATGTGGCACGCAGGAGGATCAGCAGTTACCATGACTATTCTTTCATTACTTACACAATTTGTTCATTCAAGGATTTCCCAATGGCAGACAGCTTTTTTTATTCATCCTTTCACTCTAAATGGGAAGTGACATTTGGGTCAGATTATGTGAATTTAACAGCTCTGAAATCCAGGACCTGATTACTGTTGTTTGAGGGTCTGATTGCAGAATTTAACAACAGTTTACGAAGCTGCAGAGGTCAGTGATTGCAAAGAAAAAAAATAACAAGGCTCAAGATTGCAGAAAACATTCATAAAGAGAAAAAACAAGACATGTGGCATACAACACACACACACACACACACACACACACACACACACACACACACACACTGGATATATGTGTGTAATCTGGGATTATTCTAGTACAGAAGGAGGGCATGTCCAGGACTCTAATGGCTGAGAAATACAACATAGAAAGAGAAAATAGACAAAACACAAGGCTCCGACTTGGACCTGAAGGGATAAAGCGAGACAGGCGGTAATGAAAAATAAGGGATACAGAGATTTGTTGTTTTGCTTTGAAGGAGGAGAGAGACAGCGCGAGAGAGAGAGAGAGAGAGCAGAGTGTGAGACAGAAACACCAGAGACAATAATACTCCTGGAAACCTTAGCAGCCTTTCTCTCTCACACACACACACACAAACACACACACACACACACACACACACACACACGTACACACACACACACACACACACACACACACACACACACACACACACGCACACACACGCTCAGACTCACACACACACAAACACACACACGCACACACACGCACACATGCACATACACACACACACAATGTTGCTCTTGCTATTAGCACCTGCATGAGGTGTCAGCATCCAGCAGTCTAACTCTGATCGTTGCTTCAATAAAAGCTGTTACAATTGTATAATAAGCAGAACAACCATACAACAACAACATAACCTTAATAATACAGGTGAAAGTATGCGTCTTTACATTTCATTTTTGATAAATTGATTTATGAGACTGAAAAAGGCTAATTGGCGGGGGCATGTGTCAGGTCGGGACATTCTTCTTGAAATGGCACAAAAATAACCTTAGATGTCTGTAACAGAACTCAAATGAAAAGTCCAATAATGGAGCGATTGTCGGGAACTTACATGACAACATTTTAATAGTAGATGAAAAGTCTGAGTCATTTTTCGAGCCAGGAGATTTTGGCTTCCCTGATGTGATTGTTCTTGTTTTGTATAAAAAAATGGATTTTCTTCTGGTTATAATGACCGTTTTCACAATCTGCTGATATTTTATTTAACTATCCAACAATTATTTAGACAAAAACAGATTCATAAATTAGAATCCATTCTTTCTTCAGCTCAAACCAAGACTTGTGTCTTTTTTTTGTGTTATCACACTGTGTCTTTGTTGATGACAAAGAAAGTGGAGACAGTGGTGAAAAAAGGCGAGGTCCATTCGAGATAGGTTACAGATTTTAGGGATACGAAATGTTTGAAGACAAGTGGACAAGAAATCACATCTCTACAAAATTAACAATGTAGATTATGTACTTCTATTTAAGATCACACTTTAACATAATTTACACTCTGTGTTCAAACGTATATTCCTATGTTTCTGAATTTTAATTTGCTCTTGATAATTGTGTTTCTTGTAGTAATTATCAAAATCTGATGAAATGCCAGTCAGGATTCTGGATTTTTCATTGATAAAATCATTTCATAACTTGAATTTATCCTTATCATTATTGACCTTCATGGCCCTTTAGCTTCTGTTGTACAGAATAAAGGGATAGGGACCATTTGATGTCAATGTTTTTAATCAGGTGAACTCAAATCAATTGAAGAGTTTAAAACATTAATGAGAAATAAAACGCATTACTAGCTCCAGTCCTAACCTGCACCTTCTTTAGTAAAATTACTAATATCTGTTTGTCTTTTTAATCCAAATGAAACATGAGCATTGTCAGTCTAGACATACCATTTTCAAAATATGTTTACCCTTATTTATACTTTATTTTGTGCATATTTAGCCATCCTGTCTAATATTTACAACATACTTGGATTTTACTGCAACGCCTGAACACGTCAGACCTATGCCGCTCCGCCCTTCAGTCATTTAAGTCACATTTAGGTTTCAGTGGTCATTGGGATTCCATTTTACGAGCCCAATGATCAATCAATCCCGTAATTCAATCCCCTTGGTCAATCATGTTTAAATGAATTATTCAGAAGCATCCCTTTTTTCTGCCTTCCTTTTATCCCTCTGTATTCTTTGTGACGCACAAGTAACTCTGTTTGGAAAATGTATATATATATATATATATATATATATTTTACTCAGTGAAATGGCTCACCAGCAGAACACTGCCTTTAATACTGTACGCAGAGAGCTGAACCAATAAGTACAAACAAAACAGGATGGAATCAGCATTTAGAAAAGGACAATCAAACTGATGTGCAAACTGTTGATTTCAATCTACGATCAATATTTGAAAATATATATGCAAAGGTGATAATGGACGCTCAAAGAGACTTAGGTCTAAATAAATACTGTGCACTTTAAATGAAGATTTATTTTTGTGACTAAGGAGTCAGTGGCCCCTTCCATCACCCACCCTAAGGCCTCAGCACTAAAGCCTCAAGGACATAACTGATGTCAGGCGTGTGTGTGTGAGTGTATAAGTTCATGAGGCTATATATGGCATAAAAACACAGAATTGGACACAAACATGTTGACATCATGAGTTGCACAAAAAACAACACAACATGCACATTTTTCAGAGTGGCCAGCAGTTATTCGAATAAGAGATGAATGATATTTAGTCCAAGAAGTCCTTGTAAATACGCACTTCTCCTTGTTACAATCAGACCAGCGACTTGATACATGAGAATGAAGTTGGACTTTAGAGACAACATCACTACCAGATTGATGACCACAACTGCAAATGTGCAAATGTTATTTATAAATTGCAAATTTGTCCTTAGACTATAGACGATGGATTCTGCCTCTTCTGCTTCAAACACTGACTGTTTCACTGGTCCTAATATCATGACCCTCAACTACTGATGCTGCATCCATATGCAAATATATGGTTTTAGAGATTGAAAAAAACATTGCCACTCTTCCACATATTTATGTTTGATATATAATAGAGTTTGCACATTTTGTAATGCTGCTAAAAGGTCAAAACAGCCCTGAACATATGTTAGTCCTGTGCAGATGTTTGACCTAAAACACAAACACAATAAGAGTTCAATAGACGACCGGCCAGATGTGTCGCAGATAAACTTTGTAGCAGTTTATTTTTTACCATCTTTGCTTAGTTTGTTCATTATCTCTGGGGCATGAGCACAGTGTTGAATTGTAACTAATATCCCATGAAAGATGATGTTGACATGAAGACTTGCTAAATAAGTGCAATGTATAAAATATTGTGTTTGCCTAAGTGGGGATATTGCAATTGGCCACTCATCGCCAAGCCCTCCAGCCTCCAGCTTCTCTAGTTTCTGTAATCAAGATGAAGGCAAAGTCAAGATGAAGTTAAGACTGCACACCACAATCACTCCAAAAATGTTGCATCTGAAAACCAAATCTGACACCCACACAGTAAATGACTCCTCAATCTATCTATATCTAAATCATTTAGCAATCTGTGTAATCGGGATATTTAATGTCAGACAGAAAAACAGTTGAAACAATAAAGACAAAATTACAGGAATCTAAACAACAAAAAGGAAAGAAAAGGTCGAGTAAGAGAAGGAGGGAAAGAAAATCCCTAATATGAATAAAACATAAACAAGTGTAGAATTAAGAAAACTATAAGGTATGAGTTAATTGTGCTGCATTAGTGGAAAATTTAGCACCATAACTGTATTGTGCACGCAGCAGAACGAGTTTGTGCTTTACATTTACGTATGCCGTTAATGTATTCATCATGTGCAGAGTATTAGAAGGTTATATAAGTGGCAATCAGCTGGAACAAATCACTCATCACTTTGGTCGCTGTAGTCAAGTCTCAAAGTCAAACTATCAGAACTGCAAAGCTGCATGACTAATTAATGTTGTCATACAGTTTAATACATGAGCATATAATGAACATACATTATAAACATTACCAAACCTTGCTTGAAGGACCCATAGGCTCTGCTCGCAATCATTTCCAGTTTAGTTCTTTATAAAATGAAGATGTCAGCTCACAGCTCTGTTTTTTTTTCGGTGACATTTCCAGTAAAGACTAATGTTTCTTATTAACAGTGCCTGCGTGCAGTCGGCTATGGTAATTACTCTGTTAAAGCAGCGAAAACATTAATAATTTGCCTGTTCCAAACTTTGTAGCTGCACGAGACCAGAACATTGAAGCAATCAGAGCAATCTGTTGCACCGCCCACACCGGGTCAGATTACGGCGTCACATCAGCCGCTCGCCGTGTGCACGGCACGTCAGGGTGCAATCAGCAGCCGCCCACGCAGACGGCGCCCAGATGGACAGGTTTAGTGTTTCTGTCTTCCTGCTGCTGAGCGCTCCCCTCTCTACGCTTCAGGCTTTGTGCTTCGCGAAATGAAGTGCGATGATCAATTGCGGTTAAAATTTCTCAGAAGGTTTTCGAATGGAGTTCAGTGCCCAGCCCCCCATACCCCCCTCCCCCCACCCCGACTGCCTCCTGAATTTTTTAACTTCACTTGGCACGGTGAGACAAATGGCCGCCCTTTATGGAGCAGCCTTAAGCAGTCTGATTGTTAATACTGTAGGTGTTTAATATTACAAGGGGAGCTGCTAAATATATAAACACATTACAGTGCTCTTTTTGATTTATGAGCTTTTTAGAAAATTGCATCATACCCTTTTCTATACAAGAGTCTACTTTCTCTGTTTTCTGACTAACAAACTGCAGTTTTTTGACCCCTGTGGGAGTCCTTTGTGTGTATTTTTTTACAGTGTAACAATTTCCAGACTCACAATAAGTCATACTGCCATGGATCTCCTCCAAAGCACACACTCACTGAGAATAAAGAAATAAATTGGTTATAAAAAAAATGCCAGGAAAACATAAAATGTCCTGACATTGAGGTTATTGGCTTTGTGACTGCAGAGAAGGTTTATGGCAGCGAGCTTTTCACAGGCCAAAAGGAGACAAAGGAAGCTAATCTCACTTAGAACGTTAAAATCTGCTATATAACTAATGAAGTATTATGCTGTGGTCAATGAGGTAGAGGCACTGCAGAGCACCCACGCAGTCTATATGTGTGTGAGTGTGTGTGTGTGAGTGTGTGTAGGTACAGTATGTGTGTGTGTGTGCTTTGTTGTATGAGTGGGGGTTTGTTTGTCGGGAGGTTGCAGCGATAACTCTGCCATCAGGAGGCGAAGTCTTTCAAGGGAGAACAAGCAGGAAAAGAGGGAGTGAGAGTGTGAGACTTCAGAGGAAAACAAATGTATATAGTGTAAGAAATAAAATAAGAAACAGAAAGTTCAGAGAGAAAAAACAACACGCACATTTGATATCATCCAGTTTATGTAACAAAATAAGTGTACATGCTAATTTTAAAGAAATGATTGATAAGAAATAATTCAATTTATGCTGTAGACATTTTCATTTTCTAATTGTCTTCATTGATTTTATCATAACCATACAGAACGGGACGATAAAGATCCCTGCTGGCAACCTGTCTGACATTTCATTTTCAGGCATAGTGCTGCTTTGACTTAATGCTAATGTCCCCATGCTGAAAATTATAGCATGCTGATGTTTTGCAGGTATAAAAGTAACTTCATTTGTCAGCTTTGTGTGTAAGCATGCATTCGCATAGTAAGCATGAACTACAACTGAGGGCAAAACCAAGAGTTAACCTCCTGAGTTAACAAATGGAGCCAATGAGGAAGTGCACAAACCTGCAGTTCCTCAAGGTACTACTTTAGGCTGGCTGCATAAGGGAGTACTCTTTAGGTCCCATTTTGACAGCAGAAATGATCAAGTGTAATCAATAGTTTATTTTTATTTTTATTTTATTCTTATTTTTTAATCATGCATTGTTTTTGATTGTATTAAGGCTAAGAATAATGCATACATTTGCATAATTAGTCAGCGGCGCCAACAACCACACCTCCTACTCCTCCACCTGTCAGGAGTTGGCTGACAGTGCTGTAGCTGTTTCTCTCTTTGCCTGTTTGTAGACTGATGGATAGTCAGGTAGATTCAGCATTTCTGATTTCTGGTAACTGCCATTGTAACACCTCTTCAGATACCAATGGGTCAAGTCACCAAGATTACATCTTTTTTTTATGCAGTTTGTGGGCAAAACCAAACAAACTAAACAAGACAATGAAAAATGTTGGCTAAAGATGGTGCGAGATGTAAAGTAAGTCAATACTATTAAGGGGTTATAAGTAGTTAATAGTAACAAATAGTGCCATGTATTTTCTTTAAATCTTGTAAATAATGGCTAAAAAAATCCATTGACGAACCTGCAACAGCTCTGGATGAACCTCTCCATTAATGTTAATTTAATCCATTATGGTCAACTGTAAAGAGACTGCACTCTGTTGCCAAAAGACTTAAAAATATGGATTTATAAAGCAGCTAGAATCCTTTATTTCATGCTTGAAATTTAAGACATTGCATTAGGTTTTAACTTGTTTGTGAAAACCTGGAGAAATGTTTACCCAAATTTCAACTCTACAGATTTTTTGTCTTACTTCCATGCATTGTTTTGTTTTGTGTTTGGCGCAAAGCAATGTATGACGGTTCAGCCCTCCCACTGTCCCAGTGCTGTTTCTGCACACAGCTGTTTTAATGAAAGAGATTTTAAATCATGTATGCACTTCTTGCTCAGCATGAGATGGTGAGGAGGAAAAACAGAATGTAAAGGAGAAGGTGTGTAGTGGACTTACAATCCTCAGGTGGGCAGAAACACACCTCCATATGAATGCTAATGTTGCTCTGTAAGTCCTGGATGTGTAAATAAGAATCTGTTCAGCCTAAAGGGTGATAATATGTTTGTGATGTGTTAACGGCTTGTTTCCAATGTCTTTGAATGGCCAGAATAATCAGTTATGCAGATTAGACATTCACCTTGATGAATTACTCTGATGGAGCTTTCAGGAAGATGGTGTTGGTGTATGTGTTTACACCAAAGTGATGAATGAAAACCAATGAATACACATTTATTACAGTAAAGTCCATGTGCCCTTGATTTTGGTTAATGGTAAATGGACATGAGCTTGTGACTACTCAAAGCACGTACCTACTCACACACTGATGGCAGAGGGTGCTTTGTAAATCGTCCATTAGAATTAACTAATCCAGTTCATACACATTCATACACCGCCAACGTAAGTGCCCCAGAATTTTTGGTAGTATTACTGCACCTTTAAAAAACAAAAAAAGGTTGGCTTGCTCTGCAGGTTTACTTCCACATAAATTACATTTTTACTTGGTTCTGTCAAATCAATCTGATATTCAGACACAAGTTAAGATTGAGTTGCTCTCCGGGCTGTGAGTCAAGGTCAAACAGTTTGAAGGATGACATCAGTATTTTTACTCAACAGGAGAGAAAATGTCATCTGTCCTGAAAATATGGCTGAGCAGCAGTGCTGGGGTCAACGGTCAAGGAGACAGTGTTGAGCTTTCTTTTCCCCAGAAACCATAAAGATGGTTGTGTGGAGGGCAACAGGTTTAGTGATGGAGATAAATGAACCTGGTTGACCTGCCAAAGGGGTAAAAATACAGATATGGAGTCCTTGTGATGTTAGTGTAGTAAGTCAGAATAAGTCAAAGATGATTGACTTTATCCACTCCTATAGCTGTATGCACACTTAGGATGGCAACATTTTTCAATACTTTTTGATGCCACATGTTTAGAAACAATCTCTGTGAGTTTAAAGGTTGGCGATATCTAAAAGTACTGAAGCTGTTAAACAACTTCAGGCCGTCTTTTATATTTCTAACCCACAGTTACCAAAAGAGAAAAGTAGAGCACTGTTCATTTGCACAAATACATCAGCTATGTTTAGTACCCAAACATTGTCAATGTACAGTATTTGTGCATTTACTCCTACTTCATTAGTGTGAGTTTATCTGCAATTTCTGTATATAAAAATAATAAATTAAACAATATTGAATGTCTGGGAGTTCTATTTTATTGGTGTGATATGAAAACAGATATCATAATGGTTTCATTTTGTATGATTTTTGTTCAATTTCTATTTTGACAAAACTTATGTACAACGAGGCCTACAATACCTGACTGTTTGCTGTCAGACAGTTTTAGAAACTGCTCCAATCTCTAAAATAAAATAAGTTCTACTTCTATATGTCACAGAAATTGGCATGTTTATTTTGGATTTGATTTAAATTTGCCTTCACAGGTAATGTGTTTTTCAATGATCAACGTCCCCGGGGCTATCTGAGGACTCTCTCGGGGCTCTTTTTTTGCCCCATCAATAACGTAGGCAGCCTTGAGAATGTGAAGGAAACCGCAGCCCCTCTTCTTCTCCTTGTGTTCTTGCTTTCTGCCGCTCTCCATTTGTCAAAGTCCTGCTGTATCATTTCATGCTTGACTCTCCTTTCCTATTACCTCATGTACACGATAGTATGGCAGCCCACGGGACGTGTCGACATGCAGACCTGATAAATTATTAGGTCTTGTTTATTATGAACTCTGTAGCTTACAGAAACTGGCTGCACGCTTTTAATATTCATGCTGCATGACTGTTCCCAACTGATGCTAACAGGACCAAGTGGGATCAGATTAATGCAGCCACGTACATGTGCAGAATAAGACATGCAGGAACACATTTGGACAAGCATTTTAATAATTAGTGCTGGTTCAGCATACACACATACAAATATGCGCACATGCACATTAAACATGAGCGCAAACACACATGGGATCTTTGAAGCAGGAAAAAAAAAAAAAGGCAAATGTGTTGTTTTGTTGAGCAGCCTGCATGGATTGACGTGAATGGTCGGATCAGCTCGGCTATTTCTGTCCCTTTTTATTTGGTCCAAGCTCTCTGCAGGCAGGAAAGGTCGGGACGCTGTCCGCTCGGCCGAGTGGTTGAGAGAGGGCGACCCGTCACGCGAGACTTTTAGAGGAAACATTTTGGAAGGTGAAAGCACTCTCTTGGCTGCACCTCCTGTGAGCTACATGAAGCATGGTGGTAAAGAGCAGCACAAACAGAAAACGGTTACAATTGTAGTTGAGTCAGAGAGATAACGCGGTCTGTTGCTCGCACACTCTCTCTCTCTCTCTCTCTCTCTCTCTCTCTCTTTCTCTCACGGGGCTGTAAATTTGTCATTAAACAGGCCATCCAGATATGAGTCATCTGTGAGATTAGTCTTTGTTTTCTGCCTGCCCTCTGTCCCTCTCTATTCTTATCCTGCCTAATTTCCTCTCCGTCTCGCACGCTTTTTCCTCCCCAGCATGTTGACCTTGTCCCTTATTCCACCTTGTTCAAGTAGTTGTGAGATACTCCAGTGTTTGTGTGTGGTGTGTGTGTGTGTGTGGTGTGTGTGTGTGTGTGTGTGTGTGTGTGTTTGTGATGGGGACAAAGAGGAAACACAGAGGTGGGAGAGAGAGCAGTGGAGGGAGGAGGAGAAGGAGAGAAAGCACTGAGGTGTCCAGCACTTAAATTGCCTGTTTATTTCCAGTCATTGCATCAATTACACTGATACAGCTCACAAACGAGCACGTGTGTTTTTGTGTAGGCCTGTGTTTGTTAGACAGATGGGGGTGGAAAAAAGAAACGATTAAGAATGATAGATACTGAGATTTTTGTGCTGTACTCTGCAGTTTCTGGTTTCCTGCGAGTCACAAAAAAACACACAGGGGGCAGAAAGAAAAGGATTTCTTTTTGTTCTGATACCGGGGAGAGAAGAGGCAGAGGAAACTCAACGTGTATTTTTGATTGTGATTAGTCTGAAAATCAGCCGATTCTTGCCTAAAGAGTGAATGTCTGAGTGTGTGAAGCAGGCTGCAGGGTGTGTCTATGAGTGTGTGTTATGTGGGGTCGAGCAGCGGCTGCTCTGAGATCAGCAGCATGATGGTCGGCTCTCCAGGGAGGAGGAGGAGGAGGGGGGGGGGGGGGGGGGGGGGGGGGGGGGCGTGTCCGTGACAGGCTGCAGTGATTAGTCGAGCTCAGCGGGCAGAATTTATCAGACTCAGCCGAGGCCGTGAACCATTTCAGCCTGCAACTCTGCAATTTGTCTTCCACTTTGCGTCATATAGCAGCTTCAGTGTGGCTCGCTTTTTTGCACTTTTATATACGATGGTCTCGCTTTGAGAATTTCTGAGTGATTGATGTACATTTTGAGTCTTGAATTGTGAGATGCTTTTACAGCAAGGTGATATGAAACACTACTCTGTATACAATCTGATGAACGATAACTCCTATAATTCTGTGTTTCTGCACGTTGCATTCAATGCTCATGTCGGAAGAGAAGACTGGAGATCAGAATAAAAAATCATTAAATAACAAGAGTCAATCGTAACATTTTATAACACTCATTAAGTCTTATTCATTTTAATGTTAATGTCATTAAGGTTCATAAGGATATGTCAACTGTTAACAAATTGCAAGTAAGTGTGTCTATGGGAGCTAATAATCAATAATAAATGTCAGTTAAAATTGTTATTCACACTTATATAGTCTGATTAATGTTATTTAATATATATATACACACTGTATGTCTATAAATGTTAAGAATTTTCTAATAAATTCATTTGAGTGTATTTCAAGCCTGTAATAAATATATTAATAATTCTATAATTAAGCCTTATAAAGTCTTATTAATGTCAATAAACATCTTATTAATGTTTATGACATTCTCAAGTGATGATCAAGTTTCTAATAAGAGCCTATAAGTGTCCTATAATATATAATAAATGTGTTAATTATGCTTTTATTAACACTTATATTGACTTATTCGTGTTCATGAGAATCTTATAAGAGTTCATAAGAGTCGTATAGGTGACTTATTAACTATTAATTAACATTTTATATATAATGTTACCTTGTCAATTTATGGATTTTTTTTACAGATATTAAGCTTCAACTAACCATTTTGTCATTACTGATGTAATTAACAATTGTTTTCCCAACTAGGCAATTCATCCTCTTGTCTAAACAATGTCACAGAATAGAATAGATCATTATTGTCATTGCTATAAAAACAACGATAAACACTTTAGCAGCTCTTTTCAATGACACATTTGACATTTTTTAAAAGGTCAGAGATACTAAAAGATGTCAGTTACAATTTCTCA
Source organism: Labrus mixtus (assembly GCF_963584025.1). Taxonomy (NCBI): domain Eukaryota; kingdom Metazoa; phylum Chordata; class Actinopteri; order Labriformes; family Labridae; genus Labrus; species Labrus mixtus. Next base: position 19,716,601 of record NC_083625.1, on the reverse strand, counting down.
CAGTCCAAAACCCTATATTCAGTTTAATATTATTTTTGAAAACATCAAGCATTGGAGCTAGAACCATTGAATGTTTTCCATTGTTGGCTTAGAATAAACACTCAAATAAGTATTTGATTGTCAAAATGTTTTCCTAATTTGTAATCTTGCGATTGAATTATCACTTGATCGACTAACAGCTACACTCAACTGGCAAAAGTTTATTGGCTCCAATTCTGATAGCTAATTAATCACAACATTCACAGCTAGTTGACAACTGTGTTTGTCTGCTTTTGGTGCTGGTGTTTCACTGTGTTAAAAGGTGTTTCTGAAGGTGTAGCTGGCTGCTGCCAAGAAGAATAACACCGTGAGAGAGGTGAGAATGAACCGAAACAGGCAAGCTGCAGGTGAACGGCCAAAGAATGAGCTAAAACTTTATAATCTGATGGGAGCTGCAGATTCTGAACATAAATCCATGTGGGTTTGTCGGTACAAGCAGTGACTTTCACAGTGTCACACGTTGTCACTTAGTACATTGTTAATATAAAGACATCAGCTGTTGCTGCTTTAGCATGTCACCTTGGGGTTTAAAAGATGTGAATAACATTATCACTGTTCTTAAACGTTTAAAAAATGTCATTTAATAATCAAAACAAACGAGGGATGACTTACATTGGAAACATAAAGTTATTACATCCGCAACTCCAGCAGGGCTCAATAGGTTTCCTGCATTAGAAATGTCAAAGTAAATCCATGTATTAGAGGAAACTACTTTTAATCAGCTGCTGAGCAGCCGATCACACCGGCCTGGCTCATTACTGTCTGAAGCAGAGAGCATGAAAAACATGGGTGACAGATTTAGTGGTCTGCCTCTGTCCCTGTGGGATGCATACACCGTTTTTATGGTAAGGGAAACAATTCATCAAAGGGCAATTCATCAGTGGATAACTTTTAATTAATGTTCAAACGTGCAGACCTTTTAAATCGGCAACCTCAGCTCGCCCTCCCCTCCCACTCTCCTCCGGTGTCCGGTCTGTTTGTTTCCTTTTCACGACGTCAACACCTCTTCTTCTTTTTTCTTCTTCCTCTTTGTCCTTAAAGAGCGGTCAGACCATTTACTCATCCGCTCCCACTTCAACACTATCCCACTCTATTTTCACAGCTCCTCTTTTCCTCTTCACGCTTTATTCCCTCTGTGTTTACTTTAGTTGCTCTCACAGACGATATTTATGTTTTTGTGAATGCAACCACGGATTTCCTGCATTTTTTTCATTTTAATACCTCATCTAAACTGGCTTATTTATTTTCCTAAATCCTCCTCTGCCCTAAATTAGCAACATCAAGACGGGGAATTAAAATAAATGGCCGATCAGAGGACACAGGGGAAGGAGAAACTGTTCGAAAGGCTTCAAAATGGAGCCGCCATGAGCAGTAAGCAGGGTGAAGAAACAGAAATGTCCACATAAGAGGGAAGAAGAGAGAGTTGCACAGATTGATTCTGAATGAAATTAAATAGGACGAGGGGGGAGAAGGAGATGAGTAAATTGAGCATTACATACTGCACTACAGTGTCTCTTAATTAAGCGTGTAAAAGCTTTCTTATTAGGACTGATGTAGCGCTCAGTTAACGAGGGGAGAGAGGATGCTCTTTCAGTTGTCATTGAGATGGGCCTCGGAGGGAAAAGTCAAACAGCAAAGCTCTTTATAAGAAAAGAAGGAGAATAACTTCAGGGACAAAGACGAAGAGGGGGAAAAAAAGGTCCAAGCTAACTGTTCATGTGGATTTTTTCTCGCTCTGTGTGTTTTGTTCTCAATTATCTGTCATCTCTGTCGTCCCAGTGCCGTTGCTCCCTACCACGTCCCCGTCAGTGAATAGACATTATGTGTAGCTGCATTGAAAGTCTGAGCACAGCGCAGGGTGTGTGAGAGGAGTGAGTTTGTGTGTGCGTGTGTGTGTGTGTGTGTGTGTGTGTGTGTGTGTGTGTGTGTGTGTGTGTGTGTGTGTTTGTGTATGTGTAAGTGAGGGAGTGGGGGGGTTGTCAAATCAGTTCAGCTCCAAGTCCTGCACTTTGGCTGTCCATCACCTGTGAAATCACAGTGATGTTAAAAGTTGAAAACTTAAACATGTCAAAATCTTTTATTTACACTCACTTGGTAACAATAATGTAAAAATGAAATACAGAAACAGATTTATGTATGTAAATCAAGAGCCTCGTCAAGATAATTTGCAAGCAAAACAGATGGTTATGCGGCATACCATGTTTCAAAGCATGACATACAGATTATAGCTTCAATTAACAGTTAAGATTTTGTTTTTTGTTGAAAGCCAAAATCATGTATAAATAATTAAAAGACCATGTGGGTAAAAGTGTTTTTGGTAGTAAGTAGTTTTTGGATTAACTTCTTACAGAATCTATTTAGAATATGATAGAAATTATCATTTGGAAAGCGATGTATTCCAGTAGTTTTAAAACATTTTCAAGGGCAGAAATTCAGATAGAATCCTAAGAAAACAATTTTTTCACCTCACGTCCCCCCTGCATGATGTCATGTGCAGAGTTTTTTTTATTATTAATGTTACTTTGCATTTGAGTGTTAAAACTTGGTAAAGTATTGTGTTCATACAGGTTGCGTGAAACTCCAGCTGCTCTCTAAAACAGGGAAACAAAGCTTTAAATCAACAAATTGACTAAGTAACACGTCTGTTCATTAACATGTTAAACAAATAGATGCATCATTGTAATAAAACATTTTGGGAGGCGTTAGTAAATGTCTATTTAACTACACCTGTCTACGGAGAGAAGCTAAATGTTTTCTGCCTGCTCCCAGTTCGTAAGCTAGCATAAGTTATACAGTACCCTGTACACATTATAGTGTGTTCCTTAATATCTCACTAAGACATGAATATTCATAATCATTATCTAACTAAACAAGTCAGCATTAATAAATAATATGTACAAAATGATGTGAACTGTCATGAATATTGATACTAGTCTCATGTCTGTTAAACTAGAGGAGAGTTAGCTTAGAAGGGAGACTGGAAACAAGAGGCAACAAAGCTTTTGTTTCTAGTTAAAAAATAAATGTACTAACATCTCTCTAACTGTATTTGTGTATTATTAACATGTCAGTGGATTTAAAGTATTAACGGTGAGCTGTTTTTCACTGCTTCTAGCCTTAATTTTGACCCAGGCTAATTAGCGGCTGTAGCTTCATATTTACTTTTGGCTACATTCACAAGAGTTAGCCTAGCCCTGTTTATTAAACCTCACTGTCAGAAGGAAAATCAATAAACCCGTTTCCAACAATGTTAGGACTGCACAAAGCTCTTAGATTTCCCCCTTTATCCTGTTGTATCGTGTTAAAGAACAAAGGAAAGGATGAAGCTTGAAAATATATGAGCAAATTGACACATAATTAATTAGATTAATACATTTCCATTTAGACATTTCCATCTGGTTCTTAATTTTATCAACATTAATACCAATATGAAGCTTTATTGTCATTTTACTGATGTGTAAGACAACAATTCAACAACAATTGGGATAGCACCCTGTGATGAATAATGTGATATGCAAATACGTTTTAGACAGCAGTACAATATATTGTGAACCATTATAACTATATGAGTAGACCCAAAAACTAAAGTTTCAAGGAGCACCGAGCCACTACGTGCATATGAACCCTCCATGTAGAAACCTTTGACCCTGACTGAATGCGTTTTTTTAAGACTTTTCATTACAAGAATTGTAAATTAAATAATGTTGACACTGGCAAGTAGCCTACTGGACGTCAACAATTTTTAAATCCTCATCCGTGAATTCAACATCCATGCATACATTAAACCTTGCGGGCAGTAATAGAAAAACAAAACCAATTTGTTTGACGTCTAGTTCGACAACTGTCTTGTTGCAGTTATTTTCAGGTTATTTAGCCAGATAACAGATGCAGCAGTCCAGATGGGGGACAAAGACAGTCTGCACAAGCAACTGTGTCTGAGTCAGCAGATTTCATGCACAGAAGACCTGCAACAGCAGCTGTAGCATTGGTTGTCTAAAGTCAAACTAAACGGTGGTGTTAACAGCAGCGACTGTTCAGGTGTCATTCTGATTGACGGCTCTTGTTAAAGGCAGCATTTCTGAGAGGTGAACAGCTGCTCAGTCTTGTCAAGGTCAATTGGGAGGTGGTTTGGCAGGACTCCAGTTGGAGATTTTAGCAAGAAAATTGAAGATATGCAGCCTGACCTGTGTGTCAGAGCTGGGAATCAAAGGTCAGATAAGTGTCACTGCAATGAGAAGAGGAATTATGGGATGTGGTGACAGAGCCAAGGAGTTTAGTGTGCCTAAACTAAGCAGGTGGATTGGCCTTGTTAGACCTCCTTGGAGAGGCGGATGCAATCTCACATGATAGCTGTAACATATTTTTTCCTAAATGCATCAATTGTAGGTGGGATGAGTGATGAACTTGTCCATTTTAGCTATCCTGGCAACACCTTTCATGTACTCTGAAAACAAAACTTTTCTTTACCTAATATGATTGTTTCTAGCTGTCACAGTTTTGTAAAGTCTTACTGATATATAGCTTTAAGAAGTAAAAGGCCCTTGTATTGCACCTGAGTGTCAATTGAATTTGACCCAGTTTAATTGTTTAATTATAACCCATTCATACATGCTGGTACCCTGGAATTAAATAATATGTAAGGTGCAATGTCTGTCAGGCACCTGCTGAATTTTTCCCAGTTCCAGTTTAATGAAAATAAAGTTATCCAACATTTGTATCTACATCAGAGGTTTTCAGACTATGAATTACTCCTCCCAAGGGGGGCGAGGGAGACTTAAAAGGGGTGCATGGATAAAAAAAAAAGAAATACTGCATATGGGGTGAAAAGCTGCAGGTGCACTCAAAAATGAGTTTGACCTGTTCATTTGGCATGTATATCATCAGCAGTGGCACTGAAAGACAGCTGATGGAGGCAATTAAGATTCTAAACACAATTTTTGCAATTGGTGTCAAAAGTTGCACTTGTTCTGAGTCATGACTCTCTCAAATCTGAGCACACAGACATTATTCACATGGTTTAATATTCAGTGTGACATACACTCACTGGGAATATCATTATTTCCAATGTTCATTTCAAAAAATGTCTAAAATCATGGTATTCTAACTTTGAACTTTTCTAAGAATCCGCCTTTTATTCTTTAAGTAATTCAATGATACTGGACTTTGAATCTTTGAATTATTGCAAACAGATACTGCTGGTAGCTAATCAGGCATACGTTTAATGAAGCCAAGATCATTGAATAGCTTAATTGCATGGAAATGTATGCGAAATGGACGCTTCTTATAACTTCATATTTTTCAGATGAATCATCAGGTCTTACGTTTTCTTTAGTGTTGATGTAAACAGTTATTGTTTTCTGTTCATTTATTAAGACATTGCAAACATGAATTTCTAATAAATATTTAGAATATATTATAAATGGTTTCATATAAAGTGCAGATGGAGTTTTCTTTCTCAGATGTCTCTGAGGGGGAGGGGGGCTTTCGGTGTCACACATTAAAAAAAATACAATTACATGAAGGGTTGCAGATACCTTTTTGCAAATGACTGAGCTGTTAAAAGATGTATTTTGAGCCAAGGTTGCAGAAAATGATGCATAAAAAGACGCAGGGGCTCTTTGTAGGGATGTGTGTTCTGTCAAAGATTTTTGCAGAGAGGCGGCATGTTGAAGAACTGAAGAGGAATAACTGTTAAAGGAGCAACACCGCTCTGTGGTTTTATCTGTCTGATCAGATGAGGTTTGGTTTCATGACAAGAGGAGTAAGCTGAAGTGACTCAAAGGAAGATGGCGCGCTGTCTCGTGTCACAGAGCAGGCGGTGTTAGCAGAGAGAGAGAGAGAGAGAGAGAGAGAGAGAGCGAGAGCGAGAGAGATACAGCGAGCGAGAGACCCCATCAGTATCCATGTAAAGTCAGGGACAGTGATAGGGTGGAGGCGGCTACTGGCAGAGTTTTAGGGCCTCGTCTTAGAAAACAAGAGAGATGGGTGGTGGTGGTTAGTAGTTAGGAGCCTGAGATGTCATTCAACATTTTTCTTATTCCAGTTTGTGACATATTCTGCAAAGAGGGATTGTTGGGGAGCTGTGGGAGGGAGCGAGTGCAGTTTTGTGAGTTAAACATATGATGATATGTTGGAAAGATTTCAAATCAGCATATTATAACTTAGATTTATGTAAATTTTGACCATTTCTTTGAACTTGGTTTTATTCAACAGCCTAATGAATATCACAGGGATGCAATCACCAACTTAGCAGAAAAAATCGTAGAATAGCATAAATCAAGGCGAAGGAATGGGTTTGGAAAGTTCGCTGATCCTTTATTTTTATAATTAGTAATATAACAATTTAAACAGAATGAGATATTTTTTATTCCTTTTTGAGTAAATGGAGACAGTTGTTGTAATTGCATATCTAATTCATTTGGAATTAATGGAATGAAAGTTTGGTAGATGAAGAATAAATTATTGAATCCCTTAATCAAGAGTCGATTAAGAAAAGTAATAACCATCCAAACTGGAATAAATATACATTATGACATGTTGTGAAAACAGACAGGCAAAGTCATGCAGAAACATCAGTAATGCAATTACAGTTTCATCAGGAAATGTGACTTTTGATTGGCACTGATGGTCCGATTTGATCCCTTATCTTTCTGTCACTATCTTTCTCCACAGAGAGCTGAGCTTTAGTCAGCACTGACGACTAATCAACTTTGAGGCTGAACCCTGAGAAAAAACAGAGGAAAGATCTGTTCCAGAGAGAAGAGTGAACATCGACTTCTGTATCCACTTCCCAGAGTTTATGGACTACATGTCGACAGAGAGAGAGGATACAGTTTGCACGCTTTGAAGGAATCAGGTTGTGCAAATGGTGCTGCAGCACCTTCATCCCTGGAAGCCCCACTTCAAAAAGTATGTATATTTTCTTCTTATATTCTACACATAGTCCATGTTTTTGAAATATATAAGCAGGAAATGTTGTTCTGAGATCAAACTACAGTGTCATGAAGGTATATTCTCCTGTATTCTTTCTGCTGCAGCTGAACATCTCTTTATGTTATTTCAGCCTTAAAGCACCTTTTCTAATTCACTTGAGCCAAAGTGCTGAGCATCTCTGTCTCTGCAAAATGAATACCTGGACAAACCAACAAAGCTGACTGACAATGATAACAATGTTCTGAACATATTATCTTTTAAAAACTGGTCTATCTGACTGGGTGAAAAACGATACCATCCACAGAACCAAAAAAGGCACAGCAAATTTTTCCAGAAATATCTTTTTTGTTATCAGTCCAAATTAAGGTTATTGTTTGTTTAGAAGTTTATTGAGCAGGGACAAATACATTGTACATTGTTTCATAGAAACAATGCCTTTTATTAATTGATCTCCTTTGTTCTGTTTGTGTAGCATGAACAAAAAGATCAAAAGTCTATTCAAAGATGTGTCTTATATTGTATGTATGAAACCCAAATCCATATTTAGCTTGTATTGTACAAAAAGATCACAGACCTGTAAAATGGAAATAAAATCATGACCATTTGATTGGTCATGAAGCAAGGACATTTTTTGCGAGGGCAAAGCGAGGACATTCTGACTCTTTAGGAATATAAAGATCTTCTAGTGTTGTTAAATAATCTTCTGCTATAGTGAACGTTGATTAGATTCAATTGGTCTTTATATTAGATCAACAATTATAAAGCTTTAACATCCAATGACCTCACTTTTATTAATTGTTAAATGTATACCACCTGAAAAAAAGTCTCCAGTTTCTGTGTGTTTCTTTCATTCTTTATGAATTTCAAAAATAATATATTAATTGGCAGATTGTTTGACCATGAAATATTGAAACCCTGAGACCTCGTCCTCAATGCCAAAGGAAACAAAGCAGCGCAGCACCTTGACTGTACCTCGGTCTAAAATGGTGTCAGTAATTAAATAAGCGATAAATGCTGCCATTAAGCAAACTAACACTTATCAACGGCTAAACAGTGAGCAATAAAGCTCCATTATCCCCCTCATTTTCTCCTTTTGGGCAGGAGGCCAAACAAAGCAATCAGCAAAGGTTGTTCTCAAAGCGGACACACATTAATGATATAAACTTGTTGCAATTGGTCAGTTCTTTAAGGTGGTCTCTATCTCATGACACAGTAAGGGCATCAATTACTGCTTTACTGGTTTCCAATAGATGCTGTGGCTCTTTGAAAGATGACATTAAGTTTAAAAAAATCTAAAGTACCACTTTTATATATTATTTATCTTCTTCCATCTTTATCCTTCTAAAAAAACAAGGCAAGTTGTCCAATAAATCTCCAGAAGAAAACTAATGTATTATTGGCTACCAAAAACACAAAAGAGCCCCTCTGGTATAAATATAGTAAAATATCCTTAGCATCCGACGTTGATCCAAAGCTCAGACTTATTTCTGAACACATTTAGAAAGTCTCTTTATCAAAGTCAAAGTACAGCCTCTCTGTCTTGGGTCTAGGCTCATTGCTGTGTTTTAGTTTTTGGAGACAGAGACGAGTCTATGAGTGAGGTCTTGTTAATAGCTGCATCACCCTGAAATAAAACCAGGAATGTCCTCTTCTTGATTATCTTTAAACTGTCCCTTGTGTCCTTTAGTTGACTCTTCATATGTTGGAGCCCTGATATGGTGAAAAGCTCTCCAACACTTTGATACTGAACAGAATGGTGTGTTGACTGGCCCTCTATCTCCACACAGTACTGGCCAGCTGGAAATGTTGACGTCCTTCCTGAGGGCCTCCAGGTCTTGTTTGATTCCCAAACAAAAACCAGACAATTTTTTTTTTTTTTTGCCTTTGGCTTCATTGACAGAGAGACAGAAAATGTGGGGAAGAGAGTGGGTGAGACACGCACCAAGCGGTCCCAGGAGATAATCCAGCAACCAGCGCATACGACTTCTACTCAGCTCTACCATCTGAGCTAAATCAGCGCCCCTTTAACTAGTCTTTTTATTAAATTTAGCCACTTATTATTAGATCGGAGTTGCCCATGTAATCTCAAACTAGCTGTGAAAGAGTATTCTTCTCAGGTTGTGGAGCAGACAATAGGGGGTATAACTGTGCTAGCTTTAGCCACGATGAGCATGTTGGTGTTTAGGTCAAGCTTTACTTTGCACTGCAAGTTTGGCTGACTGATTCTGGGTTTCACTTTTTATTACAGGCACAGCAGCAGAGACATTTGTAGGCAGTAAGTTGGGCCTGTGCCAAAAAAAAACATTTATTGTTTTCTAGTGGGCTGAAGCTAAATGTCACATTAGGTCTATTCCATATGAGATGTAGATTTGATTATAAAATAGATTTATCTTCTAAATGAAATAGACATTATATTCTGTGTTTCAAGCTGGTCTGAGCATGATTCAGGGGTGGAATTTGGATAATTTGGATCAAGCCTGTGTGAGGCATTTTTGACTTCAACATCCAAATACTCCTACAGCTTATGTTTCATGCAGGAGAAAACCCCCCACACGTACCGAAAAGTCAGAGTCAAGTGTACACAGCACAGGATCTTTTCTGAGCCCTGGAGGCGGGCCTATATGTCGATTTTCTTATATGGTGAGAAAAAAAGAACTCATACGGCTTCGAGAGCGACAACACAATCTAATCTTTACTTCGTTATTGCAAAAACCTGCACAAAACCACTCCTGCCTTTGAAAGTACAATCTCATCTCACAGCCAAACATTATTCCCTCACATCCACTTACATCTGATTTATTTAATGGTTCTGTAATTAATTTTCCAAGTTGCATTGCTGCAGTAATTTTCCTTTGGAGGAGATTTTATCTGACAAAAGTGGATTTCATCCGTTGCCAACATCAGTCAGAAGGAAAGCGAGTATTTGTTTGCCTTTTCGATTTCAGTGTGGATGATATAAAGACTGTTTAGAATAGGATTAAGCAAATGTTGCATAAAGAGAGAGGCAGATATGGAGGCAAATGAGGGAGAGCAGCTGCTACAGATTGAATGCTCTGGAATAAATTATGTGGAAAAAGAACAAAAATCGCAGATGGAAAGATAAAAACATTATGATATCCATGTCAGTGTAGACGATTTAGGACCAGGCCTTTTTCTTTTGACATTTGTAAAAGATAATACAAACGGATGACGGATCAGACTAAAGGGAGAGGAAGATTTTTGAAGGAGTTGTAATAAAGAAGCAAAGGGAAATTGGGTCTCCTTCAGCCGCTTCATCGTTCCCACAAGCCACGTACATGAGCGAGGAAAGCGTGACAGGAAGAGTGAGGAAAGAAATATGTTTCCTCCAAACTGAAAAACAGAACTGACCTTATTATTATTTCACATCAATGCAAACTGAAAACGTGTCCTCAGACAACCAGGCCGTGTGTTTGTAGACGTGCACAGACGTGTCCATTGATTGGGTCCATAACAGTGTAAGATTTGATGTGTAAATTGTGGAGTGGAAGGTGTAGATTACATTAAGAAGATATACAGGGAGATGAGTTATAGAGCCGATTGGCTGCAACATGCTGAGATCCTGAACCAACAAACTATCAAATAATTATTCATCCGACTTTATCTTGTACTTCCAGTTCTGGTGGATTTGGAGTAGGAAGTGAATTTTGTTTTTAAATGCTGTGTATCCAAGGACAAATTAAAGTGCATCCATTAATATTCACAGTGCGGAAAAACTATGAGGTTGGACAAATTTGAGCTACTGTTCAGCCAAGATAAACCTGAGAAATTAACCTCAGCTCATTAATACTTAGTTCATTAGAGCGAGACTGAATACTTAGAAAGTTTTGAGTTTTATATATCATCATCACAACAAGACTAGACCAATGTCTACATGACCGGGTCATTATTTGTTGATGCACTCCCTTTAGTAATACATGTGGACCCTGTACTCATACACTGTATTATACACAGGTCACTTCTGTCTGATTATTTCTCATTACTAAACATTTAGCAGGTTTATCTGCTGCATGAATGTTGAGATCATCTTGAGCAGAAGGTTTGCAGTAGAAATAGTTTCCTACATGTGTCATGGGAGAGAGGCAGATTAGTAAGAAGATACACTTCTTTAGTGTTTACCAAACCATTTTAACCAGTCATAGAACTCACAGAACAAACTTTACCTACCATCCACTTACACCAATGCTGATTTCTTTCTAGTTTTATGTTGGTGGAGTTCTTAAATGGTAAATGGACTTGAACTTGTATTGCACTTTTCTAGTCTTCTGACTACTCAAAGCGCTTCTACACCACAGGTCATATCTACACATTCTCACCCAGTCACACACTGGTGGCAGTGGTTGCTTTGTGAGTAAACCCATTCATAGGCATTCATATGCTGCTGATGAAGCAGCTTAAATTCGGGGGTTAAGTGTCTTGCTCAAGGACACAGCGGATATGTTGCTGCAGGAGCTGGGGATCGAACCCTTGTTGAGAGACGACGACTCTACCAACTGAGCCACAGCGACCCTTAAAAGCTAGATTTATCCTAACTTTAAAAAATCTAAACATAATAGTCTTTCAAAACGTCAGCTTTCAATGTTGTGGAGGAAAACAACTTTCTTGATTTAAACATAAACTCCAAAAATACATTTATTTTCTGTGTGTGTGATTATAATGCCAACACACAGGCGCCTGCCAGAAGTCAAATAACACGTCTGCCACTTCAAATGGAAAAAGTGCAAAGAATGTTAACTTTTAATGTGAACATGTCCATCACTTTAACCCAGACACAAAACAAATCGTAATTCCTGTCCTGAGCTAGAACTGTAAAGCAATATTTGAGTTTCTTTATTGCTTTTCAAATTCAGTTTTGAATAGGATGGAAACATGAAGGGTTTTTGCAACATCTGACACAATATTGAGTAAGCAAACATTAACATATCTATAACACAAAAAACAAAGAATTTAGGACAAGTAGCTCTCTTAGTCTTTCAGTAGAACCAGATGTGAAAATTGGTCGTGTTAACATCTTAACAGTGATGGTAAACAGCAGTGAAGTGTCTTCTTACACTCAAAACCTCATCTGTTTTTCACATGATTTAGCAGAGGTGAGATGGCAAGTGTTTCTCAGTTTTTCATAGCTGTTAGACGTCCAGTATGGTTGACACATGCAACCTGACAGGCCTGTAATGGTGTCAGGGATCCACAGAGCTTTTTCATTGTTATTATATTTTTTTTTTCCTCTGTTGTTGCTCGAATCTCTAGGTTTAATTTTCACCCTGAAAGCACAGCAGTGTCATGTGTCCCAGCTTCCCTGGCCTCCCACTGCTCTGTATTTATATTGCAACTCGTCGGGGTTGAATTCAAATTTTCACCAATTAAGCTAACCAACCTCCCTCTCTGCTTTTCTCACAAATAAAAAAAATCCAATCAGAGTCCCAGCTGAAGCGTGACAACCACAGCCTGACTCCTTGACTTTAAGGCGGAGGATAAATTTGCCTTTATAAGTCCCATTTAAAATGATCAAGTATGTTTTCTCAGAGCAGAGGAGCCGCATGCTTCATGAGTATAAATTGTTTCCGTTATTTTATGTAGCAGCAACATCAGTGGGAAAACCAGCCAAATTCAAATCAGCACAACTGATTTGAGGAGTCAGCGGGCTGTTGATCAAAGACTGCATTATGACCGCTGACACAGACCGACACATCTGAAGTTTGTTTCCCAGCTCGTCCGCTGAGCTCACTGCATCATCCACTGCACAACAGCAAACCTTACATTAAATAGCAAGACCTTCATTTAAATAGATTTATAGATAATAGATAGATTCTGAGGTTTTAGGTTAGTAGTTCTTTCCTTAATTAGCAAACGAAAGCAGGAAAAGGGTAATCACTTATACTGAAGTAGTGATTTCATTTAGGAATTTTTTAATTGATTAGAATTTATGAGCCGCACTGAAAAAGAAATGTGTAAACTATAACTTTACTTTGATTGGTTAACCACATACTGTTGAAAATGTTAAAATCAGTTTCAACAACATGTGTTAATAAAACTTGGAAATGTCAGACGCACCAGGTAGTAAGCTTAGTGGCTCTTATACAGAGGCTTCAGTTCAATCAATCAATCAATCAATCTTTATTTGTATAGCGTCAACTCATAACAAGTGTTATCTCGAGACACTTTACAAAAAGCAGGTAAAAGACCTTACTTATTGCTATATTACAAAGACCTGGCTTAATCCATCATGAGCACTTTAGCAAAGCAGCAAAAGTTACTCGACTCAGCTGCTCTGTTTTAAAAAAAATAATAATTTAAAGAAATACTTGCTAGCATAATTTTGAAAAAAAAAAAAATTTGGTAAACAAATTGGATTTGGTTAGCATTTTTGTAGTTTGTGCCAGCTGCTTTGCCGAGCTATGCATAGCAGTAGTTTAAGCTGTATGTCAACACTATTAAGATAACGTGCTCACAATGACAAGTAAAACATGAAGCAGGTACAGGCTCTTACTGTCCTCCCATCTTAATATCTTTAAATATCTTACATTTGCCAATTGTTCGGCTAATACTGATGAAATTTTATTAGTTGGAGATTTGATACATTTATTAATTTATTGAAAAGGTTACATTTGTGACCTGATGATAATTGACTTCCTGAAAGCCATGCTGCTAGAAAAGGACACATTCTGTCTGATTATTCTGTAACATTTCTAAATAAACTGACTAAATAAAAAAAAAAAAAAGGAGGCAATCTTTTTGGAGGTACTTTTGGTTTACATGTTAAAATACTAGCAAGAAATGAAATCTTCGGAAAAAAAAGGTAAAAAATTCAGTTCTTTCAGGCAGGATTAAAGAATTGCCTACCTACATGTCTTCCTACCTGCAGTACTTTCTTGCCGACGACCTGCCTGTGCACCCATTGTATATGAGTTGAGTCTTTCTCAGTCTAATGTTAGAGAGATAGTGGCAATAGAATGGTAGGAATAGAAAACACAATATTTTTTAGATATGATGAATATGCGCTCAGCTCCTTCCCCAAACACTCCCCTTGGAACTTGTCCTAAGAGGTAAGTAACATTACCTCATTCATTCATGTGTTTCGGGGGCGTGCATTTAACAATTTTCAGTTTGCTTCTTTCAAAGTAAAGCCTGCCCTTGCTGTTTGTTGTTTTGTTCTGATTTTTGGCAAACGCTTAAAGTCCAAATGCACTTTTGTACAAAATAAACCAGTTTGGTCCAGTTAAGATAGCCGAATCTGTAAAAAACCTCTGAGAAACCTGCTGGATTACAACAGGGTCAGGGTTAGCACAAGCAACATTTTGACCATAAATCCTTCAAAACACCCTGTTGGCATCATGTAAGCCTTGTTCTTACCTCTGTACACAATGCAGGAGCATATTGCTGCAAGGAGCCGCGGCCCTTTTGTTAATACTGAAAGGATTTACCTGTAATCCTGCTGACTGGAGGAAGAAACACTGAGCGGAAAGAATTGAGGGGCAGCAGCAGTAGCAGCTGCAGTGGAGAGGATCAGGTATGGGCCGGTAGCCCGACAGAACATATAATAGTGCTATAAAGATAAAACATGTTATAGTGCTGTAGAGCTATACATCATGTCCTTTCAGGGCCGTGTGAGCTGCATACCCACCAGTATACCAGTATGAGATGAAGGTGCACCCCAAGAATTATGTGAGGCACTTGAAAGCTGCTCTTCTATCTCTATTGCTTTGTCCCAGCATATTTACAAAACTCATCACAGCAAGATGCATGGCTTGAATGTTTATTACTCTGCCTAATAATTAGTGGTATCGTGCTCTTTATTAGTTGTCATTCTTCTGCACTCAGATGACATTTAGGTTAAAAAGGGCAGAATCTCTAGAGGTCCATTGTCGTAAACTCACAGTTATATGTATTTCGAATTTTTTGGCCTAGTTTGGATTAAATCCAGATCAGGACTGATGTGAAGACTGTAATTTATTCCAGAAAATTTGGATCTTTGGTCTTTAGTTGTACGTGCAATTGAGGAATTAATGCTCTTGTCGTGTTTTTGTCTTCATCTATTTTAATACAACAGAAAATACAGCTCTTTTTTTATTGAAGTGGATTTATAGACTATCTGACAAAAATAAGAAAACAATTTTCATCTGGAAACACAAATCTTCTATATATATGTCACATTTCCTGGGTTTTTGTGTCAGCAGCAGCTCAGATGAGAAACTGCTGAGTGCAAATCCAATCACTCCTTCATCCCGGCAAGAATAAAAAAGAAGGTGCATAAGCCGAGAAACAACAACGACAGAGATCTAAATTCATTACTTATCAAGTCTTTTACATGTTATTCATCTTGTGTTTGTAGCATATTTACATGGCCAGTTTCAGAGACGAGCAGATGATAAGAGAGTTAAAGGGATTGTAATGCATGGCCTCATCCAATGATTTATAATTATGATTTATTATAAGCCACAAAAGCAGTGACTCATTTAGTGTAAAAACATGCAAGGCGATAAATACGGCTTCATTCAAACTACTTGAAAATCATTTGTGATGATGACAGTCGCTGTTTATTTTACATAATCGTAACAATTATGACCATAAGCGTGCTTTCGTGGAAGGAGCAAATTGCTGGGATTAAAATATTTCATGTTTTGTAGTGCATCGTTTGTGCCTCGTTTGTTTCTTATGGGGGATTAAAGTTTTTTTATATCTGTGTTTTAAAAGCATGAAGATTATAGTTTATAAAGCAAAGACAAGATCTCTTAAGAGTATTACAAAAAAATATATTCCACTTCGCACAAACCAAACCAAACAGCCTCTATGATTATCCCAAAATGAATAGACCATGCTTTTCTGGCTTTTCTTGTCTGTTTTTTAAAAATGTTTTATCCATCTCATCTTTCCGTGATTCATTTCTGTCATCACTATGTCCATCATGTTTCGCGTCATCCTCTCCCCTTTGCACATGTCCAATCAGTGAAATCTAAAATACTATCCATGGACATGTAAGATAAGCTGTGGGCCACTATTATCTGTTCTTTTTCATCAACAAAGTGGATTTCCTGATACTGCAGCAGCCCCTTCGGTCATCCAAAATCCAGTTTTCCAGATTTCCAAGTCCTGTCCCTCTGTGGCGGTCTTAATAGGGAGATGGGATTCAGAGGTCTTGCTCAAAGCTGCTTTCTGTCACTCTCTTTCTCTGTTTTTTATGTAAATCGATCTAGTCTTGGGTTCCAGTATTAGATTGGGGGTTGTTGTGTGCACTGTACTCTGCCTGAGGCGGCTGGCTGTCTAGCTAACACATTACCCCACATCTCTGCTCCACTCCCCCCTACTGATAGCTGAAATGTAGACTGCAGCCTTATAGATTGTCCCCATATGGGTTAATGTTTGCGATGTGGTCATCGTGCATGGATAGACAAACATACAGGGCCTCTGTAGTGGACACATCCACACACACAAAGAGAAGTCATGTATTTTTTATGCTTTTACATTTTCTAATACAGGAAGAAAAATGAGCAAAAAAACCCTGAAATGCCTGTCTGCCATTCTTTAAGAACCTGCCTAATCCAAAGAATCGTGGCTCAGTATGCTCCATTAATCCCTCTGGCTCCCTGCACCACTTCAATCTCACACCACATCTATCTTGTTTTTAAAGAGCTGACCCAAATACTCCAGTGTTTGAGAGACTCGCTGCTCAAGCTCCTGGGATTCAAAAGTCATCCATTCTTTAGCACTACTCTGCCTCACACACACACACACACACACACACACACACACACACACACACACACACACACACACACACACACACACACACACACACACACGTCAGCACACATGCAAGAACGCATGATGCAGACACACACAGACTTAAACATTGTGAACATTTCCTGTAAAGTGTAGCTGTCTCAATCTTAAACTGATAGCAAACTGCACAAAGTCAATAAAAGTTGGCAACTTTTTAAATTTCAGACTGGAAATATAAGTGCAGCTTGAAAATAATGGCAATGAGTATTGTTTATAGTGGCATTTTGCATCTATTTTTTATTAAAGCAGACAGTTCCCACATCCCCTCTGATATCAAATTGATCCATATAGTAAAATATGTTCGAGAACTGATTGTCAGCATAATTCAAACAAATATGACTAATTGATTTCTGCAATAATCTGACCTGTAAGGCGTATAAATAAAGACATAAATGAACAATATCTCGATAACAATTTGTGGAAAGAACCACAAAATTCTTCAAATCCTGCAAATGAAAACTCTCTCATAAAAATGTATTATGCTACTTTGAAGAGCACTGACTAAAAAGAAAGTTTGTCATAGACATGTTTTTTTCCCCCTTCTTATAACCTTCACACTTAATCGCTTCAAATATTACATTTTCTCTCTGTGTTTTCGTCAAGCGTCACATTCTGTTGCTGCCAAAATCTAAATTACATTCAGCCTGCGATGATGTCAGACATCCATTTCCCAAAGTTGAATGCCATTTTGCTTTTACAAATATTGTTTTGTCTTGTCACAGTCTTCTATACTTGTCGGTATAATTATGAAGATGTTCTTTTTAAGGCTTTGTTATGAGAGTGGCGTGGTCCACCAACATTGTTTTTAGTGGAAGTAGCTGCATCAGGCACAAGGGTCTGTTTATGTGAGCAGAAAGATAAGAGAGCTGGCTTATATAACTTGCATAAAGACCTGCCAGCATTTTTTTTGACATCATCATTTTATTAGTGTTGCACTTTCTAATGTTGAAAGGATGTTATGGTACAGGATTCCCAAAGCTGTTTGCACATCAGACACATTCTTCTGAAGAGGCATACAACTAGAAAGGTTTAAACTCTGAAGCTCAATTCAAAGCATTATTACATTAAAATAACTTAAGTAAAATCCTAAATGAAAAGCCAAATAAAGACTGATGTTTAATGGGAGGTTTGCCGCTCTGCCCTATTGGTGTAGGAAAGCAGTGGGATAACTGGCTAACTGACTGACTACCAAACTGTGGATGTGTTAGGCAGCATCAGTGGTCATAAGGTTGTCTTTGATCAATTCTGCTCATTACTGGTCATATGAAGAATTACTTTTAAATGTAATTATCCCTGACCAGCCAAAGCTGAGGACGTTTTTTAAAATGCCACAGTTTGTGGTATTTTATTTAAGAGTGAATCATCATAGTTGAAAACGCCTGACATGTCAACAAAGCCTGTCAACAAGATTGTAATATTTTTTTCGGAATAAGCACATCATAATCGTTGTGAATATATTTTCTGCAAAGTCAACTCCCAGAGTTGCCATTTATGTGGTTTAGTAGCTGTCTAACTTACACTCCTGGGAATCATGTAATCTGCATGAGAGCTGACTGGCTCTGGCAGATCACCTCGGATTTGTGAGAAAATCGATACTACAGCCCGACTATGTCTGCTGCTGTGTGGGCCTTAACGGTTTGACTAATGGCTCAGGCTATTGAAGACAGTGATGTGCTCAAGTTGTCACTCCATGCTATTTGCTGTTTCCAGATCTCTATTAGTCAATTATGCACTTCCTATTATGACATCCCACGTTTAATGAGTATCAACAAGTCGTGATGCCAATCAAGTTGTTAGGACATCTCATGCAGACTCCAACGGTGCAATTTTTTATAATAGTCAATTGGTTGGCACATAATCTGTATTCTTCTGTGGATTCTATCTTTTTCAATTATACAAGTAAATGAAGAAGAAATGATTTATGTAGGAGTTGAGTTGAGATGAAGATGTATTGTGCCGCGTGCTGTCCTGACTGCTCTTGAAGACGATTGTGAGTCTGTGATAAAACATGTTGTTCTTTCTTGATAATGAAAAGTATCTTCAGCTCTGTCTGGCTAATGCAGCCTCTGCTGGCATCTCCTAATGGAGTTATAGAGCCTCTCAAGCTTTCTTAAATAATTTAAAAGCGCAGAATATGCTCTAGACTTTAAAATTATTTATTATTCTAAATGTAGGATAAGATTAGTCAATTTCACTGTTGCTTTTGCTGAGAATTAGCATACAGTTTTTTTTAACATTGAGTACAGGAAACACTAAAGTCTAGTCATAACTGTCTGTAATCTTTAAATCTTTGATTACTGTTGCTTATTTACATGTTTGTTGGCTGCCCAGTTGTCTTTGTTTCTTTTTGGCTTTCAATCAATAGCAGAAGGCTGTGAGAAGCTGGATGATAGGAATCCACACAAATCCATGTGTGCAAATTTCCCATATTATCTGGTTATTAACTGGGGAAACAAAACAATCTTGTTATTTAGTGCAACATTTCAGTTTTGATTCTGTTGAGATATTATTGTTATAGCCAGTACCTAATTCTAACATTGTTTTGACATTAAGACTCTGAATGTAGTGTGTGAAGCTGAACACAAAAAAAATGACAATAATCACCTTGTTTGGTTTACAGCTTGTGATCTTTAACAAACTCATGTTTTACTTAAGTGCTGACTGTTCTTTCTCTTTCTCCCTCAGGGTGGAGGTCACAGGATTCCAGCTCACCCAAACAATTTGAGGATTGACAAAAGACCTGGAAAAGACAGACAGTGCTAATGTCAACCATAATGGCACCTGTAGGTGTGGTTAAACTCCGGGCTCGACTCTTCCTGCTGTTTTTTTGCCTGACACTATGTGCTGGCATGCTTCAGTTTACCGCAGCCACCATACAGGGGTACATTGGAGACAGGGACATGATATGCCCATCTGTATGCAGGTGTGATGAAGACTTTATCTACTGTAATGATCGGGGCCTGAGCTCCATCCCATCACTGCCCCCTTCTGCTTCTGTCCTCTATCTACAAAACAACCACATAAACAACCCGGGTTTGCCCACCTCCTTGGAGCACCACCTGGCTGTTCGAGTGGTCTACCTCTATGATAATGAACTGGATGAATTCCCCTTGCACCTGCCACCATCTGTCCGTGAACTGCATTTACAAGATAACAACATACGAACCATTCCTCGTAGTACTTTGGCTCGGATGCCCTTGCTGGAGAAACTCCACTTGGATGATAACTCTATTTCAACTGTCAGTATTGAGGACCAAGCCTTTGCTGACAACCCACGATTGCGGCTACTTTTCCTTTCACGCAACCACCTGTCTAGTATTCCCTCAGGATTGCCGGCCTCTTTGGAAGAACTCCGTCTTGATGACAACCGAATCTCCACGATCCCAACCCATGCCTTCAGAGGTCTCGCCTCACTTAGATGTCTTGTCTTGGATGGGAACCTTTTGGCAAACCAGCGCATTGCAGACGACACATTTTCCCGCCTTTCCAATTTGACAGAATTGTCCCTTGTCCGTAACTCCCTACAAACCCCACCTGTCAACCTGCCCAGTGCCCACCTGCAGCGCTTGTCTCTACAGGAAAATGCCCTGACTCATATGCCACGTGGTTCATTAGATGGTATGCATAGGCTGCTGAGGCTGGACCTGTCAGGAAACAACCTCACCACACTGCCAAGGGGACTGTTCAAAGACCTAGATGGCCTGGGCCAGCTACTGGTGCGAGGTAATCCCTGGCACTGCGGATGCAATCTGCGCTGGCTGTATGACTGGCTGCATGCCCGGGGTAACTCCATCACTGTAAGAGGTCTCACCTGCCATGGGCCTGACAGGGTCCGAGACATGGCCTTAATAGACCTCTCCAGTGAGATGGAGGAATGTGAGGTGGTAAGGACTGCAGGAACCAGAGACAAAATGGGTGGAGCTGGGATGGATAGTGTTACCACTCAAACCCCTCCACAGGGCTCCCTATTTACCCTTCGCTCGAAGCGACCTGGTTTTGGTCTTCCTGACTCTGGCTTAGATTACACTCTCAGCAGTAGCGGTGTGGGGAAGAGTCTGGCCCTAAATGTGAAGCCTCTTTCTCACAACAGCGTCCGTGTTACCTGGAGTGTGGCTCAGCCCAGCTCTTCGTTCAGGCTTAGCTGGCTTCGACTAGGCATTGGTAATGCCATGGGATCAATCACTGAGACCCTGGTACGTGGCGATCGTCGAGAGTACCTACTTACCTCCCTTCAACCTCGCTCCAGCTACATCATCTGCATGGTTCCCCTCCCTGCCAGCTCAGAAGGGAACAAGGTTAGTTCTGGTGATGCTGACTCTGATGATGCTCTGGTTTGTGCAAAAGCTGAAACTTCAGACCTCATCACATTGCAGGATGAGGAGGATGAAAACTCATCGCAGATGACAACGTTGCCCCTGGCAGGGATTATCGGTGGGGCTTCAGCTATTGTGTCTTTGGCTCTTATTTTTTGCGTCTTCTGTTGGTATGGACATAGGACTGGACATTTGTGCCCCCGGGACCACTACACACGGAACAACTCTCGAAAAAGTAAGAACTATGATGATTACATTGAGTCAGGCACCAAGAAGGACAATACCATCTTGGAGATCCGTGGTCCGGGGTTCCAGATGACTCCTATGGCAGCTTGCGAACCAATGCAGCCTAAACCCCTAAGGGAGGATTACATCATTCATACCATATTCCCCTCCAATGGCACTGGCCCATACAAGGGTGTCAACCATGTTTCTGATGCGGGACATGGCACCAACCGTGGCTATAGAGAAGGAGGAATCCCTGATATAGACTACTGTTACACATGATGTACTGTGCCAGATCCTGTTCACAGTGTTATTGGTAAACTGTATAGATGCACAATTTCCCTTCGCATGGACACTTCTGGAGCACCCCTCTGTGCCTTCTTCTTCTTCTAGTCTCCCATTCCAAATCACCTGCTGTTCACTGCACTGGAAGAACTGTTTGTGATTAACTGGATCTGAAACCTTGTGGGAACAGTTCACTGCAGGAAGCAGCAGCCGGTGCCCCAGGTGTAAATGCACAGCTGACTGTTTCTTCACCATCTTAGTAATGGCCTGTGTATGTTTTATTTTTGCTCTTTCCCTGTGACATGTAAGCAAAGAATGTATACACTGTGGAAAGGTCAAACTTAGCATAAGTGGAGGTAGAGTTTCTCTTTCACCGACAAGAGCCACAGCAATCAATTAAAAAATGAAACGATTAGAAATTGACATTTTTGTTACTCTTTCCTGCTCACCGGTCAAACACAGTATGAAGTATTATCAACTCATCGTTCCAAATGCCTCAATATATTGATGTGCCCTACCAGCTATCCAAGGAAAGGGCTTTGTAAAGCTGTGAATTGTTCTATTTCAAACAACCCAATAACCACATGTCTTAAAGCAGGCTTGATTACCCTTTTCAGTAGTTGGCAGGCTGAAGATCTTATCAAGGCTGGTCAGCCTTGGTAATACCTCTCAAGATCATTCACCTGAGATCAGTAATGTAGTGTTGCATCAGACAAATTGCAGCACAAGCGTGTAGATAATTTCCTTAGATACCGACTGGGCTGTGTTTGAAAAATGCTTTGCTATTTTTATCAGTGGTTTGTTTAGTAATAAAATCCTGCACAGCTCTCTTTATTTATTTATTTATTTAGTTCCTTATGTGATGATCTTTTTTCCCTGCCTAAATTAGTTTTTCTCGTTTTCACCCTCATGTTTGTCGGTACTGATGAAACCCAGCTTTGATAAAGAAAGTGGACTTGTTTCATCCTAATAACAAAACAAAAGAACTGAGGAAAATATCCTGATGGCTGTCTCCAGGTTCATGTTTTCTTAAGTAAAGCAGAGTGAATTATAAAATATAATTGGAGAATTAGACCCCATCCAAAGACTAGCACGTCAGTTTACTAAGATGATAGACACCAACACCACTCCCTTTTCAACAGCCTGTGTTCTTAGCCCGGGACTTCAGTTGCTTTCAAATTGTCTCCTCTACATTCATTAAGCAACAATGGCATTCACAGAGAATCTGGACTGGACAAAATACCCAAAAGACTCTTGTGAGTGAACCTTCAAATGAGGGCAAGAACTGTGAGTGAAACTGAGGAAACTCAAACCGCAACACTGTTGACCTGCACTGTGGAACAGCGGCCAAGCTGCAAGTGGGTGGAAGGACTGATCGGGAAATTTGGGGGATGGGGTGACTACTCAGTGAGGTGAGTTCATGGATGTTTGTTTTAGCAGTGGTAAAAGGCCTCCACTTATTCCACCTCTTTTATTACGGAGCAGCACTAAAAATGTAAATGTTACAGCACTTAGCAGGGAGCAGGGATAAATGTTATGACAGGCACGGGGAGACGAAGGGTACGGAAACATCTCCAGGCACTGGGAAAGATGCAGAATTGATGGCTCTGGCACGGTGGTGTTAACCCATGCATAAATCTGTTTGTCATACTCAGATTCTCCCCTTGGGATTAATATCATCCATCAGTTGTTTACCACTGTGTTGCTTCCAGAGGGGAAACCAACTGTGCTTCCTTGACTGTTCTGTCCGCTAGAGTTTTACATTGGTGTCAGACAATATGTCAGTGGAATGTATATTTTATCTTGCACCCTAAATCACTGGCTTGAACAAATAATATCAAACTGGCCTGGCTAATTCTGTTTTGGAGAATGTTGATGTAGTGTAATTATTTTTTTTGCAGTGGGTCTATTCAAAACACGGACTTCCCCATCATATGTATAAATAAAACCATGGCCACAGCCACATGAATATTTTTTCTGGTGAAATTATAGAAATTTAATGGTGCCATAACTTTGCGTAAAAAAAAAATTGTGAACCTGAGATATGTGTGGAATTTGCTTTATAAATTCATCTTCAGAGGGGATCAATAAAAAAGTTTTATAATCTTGTTATTTCTGTAACCTGTCATTTCACCATAAGCCTTAGGAGGGTATTTTTTCATGGAGTTACTGGAAGGAGATAAAACTTCCACCTTCTCACATTACACCTTCCCAGGAAATCAGCTTTTATGCACAAATTAGATGTAGATAGTCTTTTTTATGATGGCCCCTAGCAGCACTAGGATTAAACTATTCCAATTACAGCCTGATGCCAGATACTCAGAACCAGCAGAGATTACAAGATGAAGCTTGGAAGTGTCAACGGGCTGCAGCAATGACTGACTTTATGTTGACATGCAGTCTGGGGCTCCAGGAGGCTGAACAAGCCAGGCTCCACGGGTTCAACTTCATCAAAACACTTCAGATAAAATCAGCCTCTACTTGGTTTAAATATCAGTTCAGCTGAGGTACTTTGTCTGTGAATCAGCTTGATATTTTTTTTTGTTAGCTCTGAGATTGTTCCCACCTATGATACAGCCAGTGGCTAATTTAGTGAAGGAGAGCAAAGATGTATCCTTCGTTTCCAAATCAGTATGAATAAGTTTCTAAAAATTTAACTCACTAACATGCTAAAATTTAGAGTGTATTTCCCATCTCTGGTTAAAAGTTTCCAAACTATTTTTTTTAACCTTTTAGATCAGAAGTTTGCTACCTTGTACTATTAACCCCACCCAACAATGATGTTGCAGCATATTGACACACCGTAAGATAACATATTGACATTTTTAAATTACTCAAACAAGGTGGGAACCACTTGTTGGCAAAAGCAGGAATGGTGAATTTTGGTGAATGTGAAATCACCCTTGAAGCTGAAGCTGCAAGGTGCGGTTTAATTCTACATATTTAAATGTGTTGTCTAAAACAGGAAATTATAGGCAAATACTTGTTAATGTTCAGGCATCAACATTTACAACATGTGAGAACATTCAGATAAAGACACATACAGATCACGACATGGTTATTAAATATTTAGCAAACTATAAATATGACGACAAAGTAGTGAATGCCCCATAGTGCAGGATGGGTTTAGTAGAAAACTAAATCTAACAAAAGCTAAGAACACCAACAAAATAATGCACCCAGTTTGCATGTCCAATGTACAGAGGCTAGAGTCCTCAAATCGTGCATCCTGAGTTTGAATCCCACCTGTGGCACCTTTGCCAGATGTTATTCCTCATTCTCTCTCTCTCCCTAATTTCCGACTCTAGTGCACTGTCCTGTCTCTCTATTAAAGGCACAAAACTAAAAAGCCCAATTTCTTTGTACAGTAAAAGAACACCTACAAAACAACATCATGTCATCATGTATTTGTGACAATGAATGTGAGACATACAGTATGTGAAAACAAGAAGTAATCATCTTTCAGATTCTCACTTAATAAAAATAAAGAAACCAAATTGTTTATAATCAAAATCTAATGGCCAAAATGATATAGTGCATTGCTTCAGTGTAAGACAATAGGAAACCATACATGAAACATCTTCATAAATCTTAATTTCATGGAGTCCAGGTTTTTATTGTAAAGTTCTGTTGTTATTTTTTTCTTAATTTTTTGGAATACAAGTCTTTCAAATTAAAGTATTACTTTACATTTTTACGGAAAAATGGATTTACCATCCACTAATGTGTTCTGGAATGAGCACTGTCTCTATTTATCCTTTTCTATTGTGCAGGACAAAACAGGGAGATTCGGAATTTTCATTACTGCAAGCTGTAGACACAGAAGCAACAGATCACATTTAACTCCTTTTCTCGTAAGCAGTGAGAAAATTGATTGAGTACAAATTTAGAATCTGCTGGCAGCTTTTGTAAAACCACAGAGATGTTTTGTTTGGCTGTGTCAGAGGAGAGCTATTTCCAAATGTCTGTGGCAGCAACAGTGAAATTACACGTCATTGGACTGAAGAGGCACTGAGGAGAATCACCAACTGTTAACGTGAGGTACAACAAGTTAAACTTAATTAGGATGTCAACCTCTTCCTGTTGTTTGATTGCCATTGTATTGTGTAATTTCGCTTCCTCTATGCATCTTGAATTTCATGCCATCAAACATTTGAATAACATAAATCTGCAATGTGCTGTTGTTTTCTCCTGCCTCTGCCCATGGGAGTGTGGTAGGTCTGCGAGAGATTTAATGAGGATCACCACGGATCAACAATGTAACTGCTGTTGCAAAGCATTGTGAACAGTTTGTAATGGCAGATAAATTCCCCATGCAGAACAACAGAAGTTGATTGGATTATCTGCCTCTTAGCATGCCAGAGCAGTGAGTCAACCCAACAAAAGTTAATTAATTTCAAGGGTGACAGAAATCTGAGTTTACACATGTATATTAAGTTTATAAGGACCTCTCAGACTCTTAATGGTAAGTCAAAAGGGAACATCATCAGATCCTTATTTTTTGCTTTAGCTTCAGCAAGGTATGGTTGTGTGGTAAAAGTCTTTAACAAACATGCACATGACCACATTTTAAATTTAACTCCACTAAATTATTAATTTGGTTTGGTATATGGATGAATAGCAATTTTACAATAAAATAGTGTTTACAGTTTAGAAGAGACTACTGCATATATAAGAAATGAGTATAAAGCCTCTAGAAACGCTGCATGTATTTGATACATTGAATTAAAGGTCACATAGTATCCTCCTTTTCAACAAGTTGAAATAATTCTCAGAGCTCCCTGAAACATGACAGTGAAGTTTCTTACAAAAAAAAAAATACACTGATCCTGTAGATTAGCATACCTGTAACCCACTCTATCACTGTTTCTGTGTCTGTAGCTATAAAGACAGAGTTGGTAATTTTCTCCAGATACACTTTTGAAGATTTTGGTTGAAATTGTCTTTAGGTCCTGACAGACATTAATAACTCATGTGCTCTGAAAAAGGAACAAAGAAAATCTGTCATCTGTAGCAGCAGTAAGCCTGTAAAAACTTCGACCAATGTCTGCCACGAGGTACCAATCTGATGAACCAATCATGCCTCCCTGTCTCCCTGCTCATTCTCTACCCCATGCATGCAAGAGCCCACATGCGCTTGTGCATGTAAGTGAGGGGCGTGGCCTTTTAGGGAATATAGAGGGAAGAATGGGGGAATGCTACTTTAAAAAACATGCTAGTTTTAGAAAATTACCAATCCTATCCTGATCAAAGGGGTTTTGGCTCAGGCTTTCTCAGACCATGCCTTATTGTTTACTGTGGAAAGGCAGACTGAGAGGGAAGAACAAACACCTGGGGGAGTGTCACTCATGGGGAGGGGTTACTTCCCTTTGTGGTGTCAAAAGGGGAAAATCTCCAAACGGCCTCTTTGAGCACACATTTTCTGAAAAGTGGAGCAGGCAAAAGACAGAGGGATGAACTTTTCAGGGTTTGTAGACAGTCTAGGACACATATTAGTGTAAGATAAACATTGTAAAGTGTAATTTGCATAATATGTGACATTTAAGTTATGTCACTTGAGTCAGTGTCAGTTGCGGCTAAAGACAAGTGAAAAGTGAGTGTTGTTTTCCTGCCCTGGTTCTAAAATTGGGATGTCACCTATTCCTCTGTGGTAAGTTTAAATATATATTTTTTAAAACAACACCTATATTAATAAATAGAAGTATTGTTGTTACGTTTGAGTTTTTGAGTTTGGACCCCATGATGCAGAAAACGGAAACAAAATCAGTCTTTAAGAAGTTTAATGTAGCTTGTTGTAAATAAAAGGTTTAAGGCAGGTGGTGGCAGTTGAGGGCTGGCCGGGCGCAGGAAAACACCCTCATGCAGCAAGGCCAAACGAAATCCACAGGATGGTGGTGAGGCTCACCAGCATGCTGCACAAAAAGGAAAAAAAACAGGTCAGTCCACGATACCGACACATGAACAAAAATCACTTTAACAATTCTACAAGGTAACGCTACGTGTGTACCAACTGCAAAGAGAATAATCTGGCACAGCTCAGCCAGCCACGCCCTCCACTGCGCACACACTGCCAGATAGAAAACAGAAAAAACTGAAATAGGAAGGGGAAAGAAAAAAAACACCATGAGAATTGTAATTTGATGTTCAAAACCATTTTAGCTCATTCTATGTAAAAAGTTAACAATATTTACAACATACTGCCTTATTTCAAATTACAAAGAGGCAAATCCATATCTACCCAAGTTACAGTAATATCACTTTTTTTTAACTTTTGTCCTTCACACTTTTTTGTAGATCAGATCTATCAAGCAAGATGGCTGCGCGCACAATGGCAGCACATAAGATAACGGTATGCATTGATGCAACGGCTCTGTGGTGATTGGACAGTTCTGTGTATGTTTCCTTGTTTGGTGCTTGTGTTTTTGTTTTTTCAGAGGCTGGGTGTGGCTCATCGGCTGCTGGAGCTCTCTGCAATCACTCACCTGTTCGTCATCTGTAATCACCGGCTGCAGCATTTATACCCTGGTTCAACTCTCCCAGGCTGCCAGATTATTTCCGCCTGCACCGTGGTAGAGCGGCTTCTAAGTATCAGTAAACTTTTCGTGCTTTGGATACCTGTCACTAATTATTCCCTTGTCTTCTTTTTTTCCCCAGTGCCTCCCACCACCGAGCTCCAGCGCCTCACCACCCAGCCTCTCATTCAAGCCTCACCAGCCTCACTTCAATAAATGCCCCTTTACCCACCACCCTGTTTTCTGGTCTTGCTTTTGGGTCCACTGAAAACCTTTAAGATCACAACAGGCTCTCCCTTTAGGTGCTAAATGCAAGTTGTTTGTAGCTGTGCTGTTTGTGCACTTTAAGGTGAAGCATTTCTAATTTCATTGTACAATTGTATAATTACAATTAAGGCTTTCTATTTCTTTTTCTATCACCTAATGTACCAAAATTTTCCCCAACTGTCCAAGTAGTTCTGTGGCTAGGTTTAGAGTTGGCGAGGCTGATAAAGTGTCAGCAGTTGAGTGGCGTTGTTGGTAATGTAGGCAAAACACTACGGAATAAAAGAAGAGTGCGTTGAATAAAAAAAGAGTATCTCTAGTTTGGTTGCATAAATCTGAATATCATATTTAAAGAGAATACATTTCTAAAGTCATAAAACATGCATGGCTGACCTGAACCTGATGGCTGTCTCACTGAAAGAGACCAATTTATTGCAGAAACTTCTGGAAAAGTCAAAAAGTTTTAAGTCAGGCTTCTGTAGAGTTAAGTCATGCTGGAGATGAAAACACTTTCATCAGAAATCAGGCAGCTTTTGTTGCCCACAATCAGTGGGGATAGGAGGAATATCTGACTGGGATTGCATCAAGGACGGCTCTTTTTTCTACCAGTCGCCTTTGTCTGCAGAAAAGCTTGTTCTGGCCTCGTGGTCGCTTAGAGAGGCTTCAGTGCCAACAGTACATATGTCTCTGCTGGTCTTGGACAGCACACTTCCCCTCTCAAGCACCTTTTGTGCTCACAGAGATGAAAGAGTATCTTATTGTCATGGTCAGCCGGATCGCTACTCAAATAACTACGACCTGGAGGTTGGGCTGTAACCTATTTCTTGCCTCAGTGCCGCGCGATTTAAGACCATTCTTCATAAATCTTATTCTACTGTGAGAAAAAGAGTGGGGTCAGTAAATTTTGAGAAATACAATATTGGAAATGGGACAAAAGGGGGGATATTACAGACAAAGAGATTGCAGGGATGTTGGCAGTGGGAGTCCCAGCAGGAGCTCGTAGCAGATGGGTTTGTTGGTTTCTAATGAAGACGGTTTTATAATGTTCGTCCAAGATTTCTAAGTAAAAGGTTGATAAGCCGGCAGCCTGATCATCTTGGATGAGCCTGTTATAAAACTGTATTGATTTTGTCTGAGCGCATCAGATCTTGAGCTGACTTCAATGAATACACTTGCAATACAATTAATACAAGCTTACACGTGTGTCTGGGTTAGCAACATCGACTCAGAATACTTTTTAATTTGAAGTGTCACGACAGAGCAATGAGGGACTTAAACGAAGAAGCTGCAGCTCATTACTAAAGACCCTTTCTTTCTTTTCTCTTGTTTCATTTTTAATCATAAAATCTAATCTCAGGGCTTGGAGCCCTTGTGGTATAAATAGAGAAAACTAAATAAGGTCTCAAAATACCCTCCGTATCTGGAGAGTAGATCACACAGAAACACAGAACAGACAGAAACAAAGGAACCGACCGAAAACAGAGAGCAACACAGTGATAGAGAACCTACTTCACACCTGATCTTGATCGACCATGTTGTGTTGCTGTAGAGAATTACTTACAAGACTCGTGACCATGAAGAAAAGCCCACGATTTTTTTCATTTGGGCCACAGTTTCTCTCATGACACTGGATGAGCACAGAAGGCCTTGAAAAAAAATGGGAGCCAAACATAATCCTTGTCCTAAACTGAACCCCACTGGTGTGAATGTCAACCTCAGATTTTTGTTATTGTCATTACAGTTTGTGATCTTGGACCTGTCCTGGCTTTATCTGAGCTCTAATTACTTAAATCTGATTGGTTGGTAAAAGGGTATCAACACGTACTCACTCAGATGGATGGATGTAAAAATAGTATCTCTTTTGGTATTCAAGCCCCTTACAGTGTGTACTTTTCTCTTTTGCCCATTGATTTTCCTCTGACGTCCAGAATTTCTTCCCTTCAGACATTTTATTGCTGCACTTTGATCCCAAAGTAATACTATACCAGGCTGTTCCTGTAATTATTTTCTGTGTCTGCCTCTGTGCAGTGTCTGTGCATGGCAACACTTAAGGGATAACTTTACTTTAATCTGCATTATTTTAACCTGCTGTATTGTTTCCGTATTTGCCACTGATGCCACCCACATTTTTCTTGAAATGAGCCGACATAACAGAGAAATAATGAAGACAGATTGTTTGTGTAGGTGTGAGAGATTTTCTCTTAGAGTGGATTAAAGCAGAGTATTACCAAAGACAAATTTGTTGCAGCACAAATCTATTGTCGGAGGTCTGACATCTGTATGAAGTGCTCTATTTATTCTGAAGTAGTTGTAATCACCGTGATGTGGCTCAAATTACCAAAGGTGGTGCTCCAGACTGGAATAAAATTACATTTTGTAAAGCAATTGAGCCTTGCTGTTTTTTCAATTAGATCAGAGGGAACTTACAGGTAGAGTTATGCTAGATGGAAAACAATCTATTTTCCATGATCACTCAATAAAACTAATACTATTAAGAAAAGCTTCTCTGTACGAAGAATTTGTGCAACTTGGTAACCCGTTGTATCAACTTTGAATTATTCCATTAAAATTTCAAATACAGCCATGGTCGGCCTATATAGCCTATCACATCTTCCCCCAGCAACACCAGCATCTAGGAGTACTTTTCATTTTTGATCAAGCAATCTGTTTTTCTTAAAAATTTTAAAGAAGTCAACCCACTCCACTATGATCAGTAGATAATCATTAGTCTCATTATATTTAATTTGAGTGATTATGTGAATGATTGCCTCTGAATGATCACACTGTTTTTTTAACGGTTCCACACAGAGGAGAAAAATAAACATTTTGTAGAAAGGATGAGTCATTGCTCAGTGATTAAATGCACCCTGGGGGTCAGAGGAATTTTTTTTTTTTTTTAGTTCATGCGATTTCAATTACATGTAAGTACATTGAGATCCAGCACTCAAATTGTTGTGGAGGTGAACAAGTATGTTTTTAAAATGTCTCAGTGTGAATCATAAACATCTTCTAGCAGCTATTAGTTTTCTCATGGTCTTTACAGCTTTTAACATTATTAAACATTAAACAGTAACCATGTGTCTAACATTAAAACTGTGCTTGCAAGTTGTGACTTATCTGTTTACAGATCAATGCACCTAAAAGCGATCACTCCGCAATGACTTGGAATCGGGACCCAGCATTTCCCTCAACATAATTCCTAATGTATTGTAATACATTATAATTTAGCATATTTTATTAGCTTTATGTAGCCCTTTAACATCTAGAAAAAACAATTACATGCTGCACAGCCATAACCCACTGCTGACCATTAGTGGTTACAGTAAAGAACCCAGGCAAAATTGCGGATGATAAATAAATGATGACCTAATGTCATACTGTTCTATAGATACAGTAGTCATGCTAGCAGTTACTTGTGTACAGATGGTTGTGTTCGTATATGTTGGTCCATCAATCTGGTTCTGAATTTAATCACAGAATATTATTTTATTATTAGGTTAACATTTCAGTTCCACTTCTACAGTACTTTGGTTTAAAATAATTACAAGCAGACAGGAAGTATGTATTTGGTGCTGAAATATGTTAGCATGCTAACAAGCTAATCCAAGATGCTAAACATGGTAAACAGCATATACACGTCGTCTTTTTGAGCCTGTAAGCTTGATGCCTAAGATCAGAGTTTGTTAATGAAGCACACAGAAAAATACACTCAATTTTGAAATCTATTGTCAGATAAGTGTTGCATCCTTTTCCTTCACTTATGACGCAGTGAATTGACTGCATGGTTTACAGAGATCCTGGTATAGTGTGTCTCTGCATTGATGAACATAAAAATAAACGACTTTAAACCCCCTGGTTGCCTGAAGAGGAAACAATGATTTCCAGTCTCCCAGTTTCCTTCCTGCCCTGTAGACACACACCATCTCAGCTGCAGACAACACTCTTACTCCCATGATCCCTCAACCAACCAATTATTCACTCAAATATAAATACCCCCGTCTCAGACCAGCCACTTTCATAATGTGCAGATTGTCTCATTTATGCAAAATCTAGCTTGGCTAAGTATGAAGACATGACTGCTAAAAGTGTTTTCAGTAGCTTGTTACGCTGAAAAATAGAACAAGGGTCCTTTCACACCTGGATCGTTTGGAGAAGTTGTTATGAAACGGGAGGCGTTTCCCATCTTGGTCGGATCTTTTGGACATGTGAACACAGTAATTACACACTGTGCACTCTGACGCAGAACAGAACAAGCCAGCCTAGATGAGGTGATCGCTCGCTTCCAATTGAACCATAGTGTGATTTGTTTGCAGTGAGAACGCAAACTACCTTGCAACCAGAACAAATAACTGGTTCACTCATCACAGTATGAATAGGATATTAGTTATATCTGCAGTTATGCAGTTTAGCTCCTAACTTAAATTTACTTTTGTCTTGTCTGACTCAAGTCAGCTGACATCATTTGCTCCTTATTCTCCATAGAGACAAGAAAGACAGTCTGTTATAGATGTTAAAACTTCTCACCACTTTGTAGCCCCAGTCACAGGGCCACTGACTGACTAGACTAGAAACAGTGAATGGAAGGTCCTCATTAGTCAAATGAGGTGTCAATCAAAAGAGTTCAGAGTTCATGAATAAGTACAATGAATACAGTTGAAAATTTGGAAAAGCGGCATGAAACATCCATCCCTGCAGATATTATTTATAACAAATTGTGACGTAGCGTTTGGCTGTATACTTTGGCTGTGACAGAATGGTGTAAGGACAGCCCTGTGTTGGTGTGTGCTTTGGCCCACTTTACAACATTGTAGTGTGAACACAAAAAGAAGCACATGAAAAATGCAACAATGTATCATTTTATCATCAATATTAGAACAAAATAAGCAAGCTGCAGGTGTAAAAGCTCCGTTAAGCTCCGTCTGTGGTTAACACAAGCTTAAGAGATTTTCATGTTTTGTCAGACAACAAAAACTACTTTAGGTAATACCCCCACTTGTGAATTTTGAAGTTTTTACACGTCCTTATAAAGGCGGTTGCTAACAAGTGGCTAAATGAGACTACAGTTGTTGTCGGGGACATTAAACGTCATCACATTTCGCTAGCTTGTCAACACCGCTGATTAGCTTATCGGAGATCGTCTGAAGCATAGCGGTAATGACGTCAAACTCATCCGACCGTGGTGTAGTTGGCTATAGCATAACATTAGCTTTTTACTTCTGTCGGCCCGTTTGAACGCTTCAAACATCATAAAAATGGTGTTCATCTGTGAAGATTATCCTGCTGAACAAAACGCCTACGCATCCGAAACCTGTGTTTGCCACAGAGCTTATTTTCTGCAATGATCCAAAATCCAATGCAAAAATCCCGTAGGCGAATTCTCAATAGACCTCATGGCTATGTTACTTCAGGGTTGGCCTACAAAAATATGTAATTTGGTTTATTCTCTATTACTGTGTATAGCTCTGCTTTTAACCAATTTTAACCATGTTGGTACAACTTTCAGCCATTCCTTTGAAAATGCATTTTTGTTGCAAAAGCATATCTTTTAACCAGAAGCAAACTTTAGAAACCCTCCTGTTCAGTGTAATCTAAATCTGGGCTGTCTCAGTGACTCTCAGGTGGGCCTTCTTCTTTCATGAGTTTTATCTTTGAAAACTCTCAGTGGAACTACTGTTACCAGGCCATGAAACTGTTATCACAAATGCACAGTGACTGTTCATCTTATTATCAAGAGTTATTTTCTCTCCACGACAGTTCCAGTGAAGTGTTCACTTTTAATCTTTGGAGATTTGAGCGGTGCTCTGTTTTTTTCGACGACGGCATTCTGATCTAACACCTCAGAGGTAGGTAGTACTGACACATCATTTTAATGGCTGGTCTCCCTCAGCTCTGACTGAACACATCCATTACACTGTCAAATCATTGTCATCAAATGCGCTAAAAACAACTGCTTAGTTTGACTATGCCCAAACTAAAACCAAAACACCCTTTCTTTATATATACATGGAGAAACTTCACATATTCTCTCTGTGATCTAAAATTTAGGGCTACACTCACCATAACTCACCAGTAATTTACCACATCATGAAATCTTGCACAGTACCACCTGATTGGCATTTCCATGCAGTGGGGGGGGGGGGGGGGGGGGGGGGGGGGGGGGCAGACTGCTGAATGAGTCTGGATGAAAAAATGTTTTTGGGAAAATTGGTGAACATAAATAGCTTACTCTTCAGCAAGAACTAAAGGTGAGAATGTACCTGTTCTTTTTTTGTTAGCTGGTATCATTCAAGCCAACGACACTTCACCAGTCTGTCTCCTTCTAGACTCTCATTGGTGCTGTAATACTTCTGAAAAAGTACTGATAACTAACAAACCTTTTTTTATATAGATTACTTAAATTTTATATCATTTATACATTAAAAAATGTGATTCCTTCTGGGTCATTCACAATGAGTCTGAGAAACTTCTATGCGGTTTGAGGCCAAACTAGTAAAGCTCTTACATTACCGGATAAGAGATAAGTTCAACAGCACTGACCAATGTCCAACACCAGATTCCTCCTCCAGTAAAAAGGGTCTTTTACCTTGTATAAATCTGCCCAAAACTACTGCAGACCAAAACCCTGACTCAACCTTGACTCTCTACAATTCATGTAAAAGCAGAGGTAGTGGTGGACACAGTATCTATAAAAATTAATGGGGTTTCAGCAGGACAGATGTCTTTGCTGCGTGTTGACAGTGACATTGAATGGTCAAGTGCAATTCAAGCTCGGTTAAACAGGTCCTACTATAGCCGCTGGGCGATGCGAGTCACAGATGGCTCACTAACTCTCAGACAGCTGCTGGACATTACATCAAACCAGACAGTTCACAGATCATGGCCAACAACGAGATGCTCTCTCCTCCTGTCCCGCATAGGAATGGACAGCACAAAGCCATCATTGTAATATACGTTAATCAATCTGCAACTGGTCTTCATTCTCACACACAACTTTAAGGAAAGGAAAACACATTACACACAGGGCTAAGGATAGCAGGTCAGAGTCAGATTTTATCAAGCACACAGAGTGAGTCAGTACACACCTGGAGCATCAGCAAGATAAGACCTCTCTGTCTAATTTTATCCCGGTAAATGTTGTCTCGATGTCAGTAAAAATGACTTAAAAGAACATTTTAAAGACCGTTTTACTGGCGATATGTAAACAAAATATATGAGTAAAATGTGTATTTTTTGGACAAAAATAGTCTCTAACATCAATTGAGGCCTTCTTCTGGGTACTTGCTAGTTAAGAAACTCTCATGCTCAGTACAGAGCAGTGAGATAGAAAATGTGACTCATCTGGCCTAATTAACACAAACACGGCAGAAAATACAAGCCTAGTGTTCTTTTGGCGTGCTTCAACATATCCTGTGTGCTTTCAGGCGTAAACATGTGAGGTACAAATCCAGTGTCAAAAAAATCAAGCAAAGAATTGGAACAATTTAAATCAGGAGAGACTTAAGTAAGAGTTTACAGGCATTTATTTAACAGTTTAAGATAAATATGCAATTTTTATTGACGATTAGACTCCGTCATGATGACGTCATGCACTCAGAGGGGTAACAAGGCTGACAGCAGGATAGGATGTCCCCCTATGGAGTCCAGACACTGGTGGTGATAGAAGAATGCAGGATGTGATGAGGAGTGGGTTTCTGAGGCTGAATCGTGAACTCTGCTGAGCTAGAATGGAGGTGACTGGTAGAGGAGGGTCACAGCGATCGCACTAAATGATAAACTGACTGCGGAAGAGAGAGAACTGGTTTTAAAGAGTAAACACCAAAAATCAGCTGATCACCAGAGCAGGGAGACGAAGGAAGTGGTGGAGAGGGAGTTGAATGAAGAAAATTGAATGAATGTGTAAAAGAATATAACTAGTCTTGAACTTACGCTGAGCTCCATTTCAGTTAGTTTCTCAGAGGCCCATATTGTTTAAGACTAAATAATCAAACATACCATTAAGTTTGTTGCACTGATTCATTTGACAGCCACCCCCTGACTTTTAAAAACTGGCATAATCAGGTTTGCAAAGAATTGATTGCCTGCTAAACTAATAAGATACTCATTAGCATCAGCGGTTCTTCTAATTAGCTAATCTTGGCATGTTAACACACAACACATTGAGCTAAGTATGTGAAAATGGTATAGATAAGTGATACTCAACCCGAGGCTCTCGAGGTACATGTGGCTCATATTGGGACTAGTTGTGGCTCTTTTAGGTCCTACTTGGAAAAAAAAGAATCCAAAGTAATTATTTAAAAAAGGGAAACATTGTCCGCAGAAATTATTCTTTGCGACTCATGTCACTGTGTTTCTCACACATATTTTAGGAAAGAAAGAGGTTTTTTGATTGTGGCTCGTGCAGAAATATTTTTGGGTCAATGTGGCTCTTAAGTCTTACAAGCCTGCACCACTGGTATAGATTATAACCCGTATCATCAGGTACTCTGTCATGAATCAATCACAGTCGAGGTGGGAACCCTACTCGAAGTATTTCACATTTCTTTGTCCACTACAGGAACCTTGTTGGAGTTTCATCTCATACTCACGGGGGATCTCACATTGGGGAGTGTCGATTTAATTTACTGTCTCATAAAGTGCGGCCCTTTGAGATTTAGACGCTGATTGCAGGTCATCCTGAGAACCGATAAAGGCTGAGTGCCGGGATAGGGAGGTTACCTTCATCTTCAAAAACAGCTTCACTCCCTTTCAGCCAGAGCATTTGTGCCTCGTGCTCTTCACAGCTGAAGCTCTATCGAACACCAGTCGGTGTATCGACTCATCCACGCTGCAGCTGTGGAGTCTCCTGTCATGATTTTACGGGTAGAAAAGGTGCAATTTTTTTTTTACCTGCAGAGCTGGCATCTTCCCTTTCTGCCTGTCTTTTGAGAAGTCTAGATAATTGAACATTTGGTCAATGTGGTCCATATGCACTTTGGATTTTAATAAAGCCATGCTGAGGCTTCTCCATAATTGGCTGAAGATGTGCATAGAAATTCTTGCAGACTGAAACAGCAGGAAGAATCAATAATAAGGCTGATAGGGGGTGAATCCTGGGAGGACTATAACACATTTTAGCTGATTAATAGAAACTTTTGAGGATTTTCTGCTGGGACAATGTGCTGCTTAGAGCGATATACAGCATACAGCAGGATTCTGTCAAATAAATTATTCCTCAAAAAGGCTAGTGGTTTTTTTTCTGCTCATGGATCTGTGTCTGTGTGTGCTTTGAATCCAGTGAGTAAGAGGGAGTGTCTGGCAGTCAGATTAAAATAACCTATTAACAACCATTCTTTCTATGCTTTGTTATTCATTTTTGTGTGTGAAACTGCAGCTACAGCAGCCACCAAACGAAAAACCACAAACCTGCACAAATCACCTCTAATGCACACAATATTCATGACCTGGGAAGGCAGAGGGATGTTTTATCTGCTGCTTTCCTCACCGAGCTCAGCGATGAGGACGGTCTAAGTGCTCCAGACCTTTCAGTCTTTATCAGATTACTGACTCCAAAATTAAATAGAAGCATGTGCAAAGGTTCGAGTACTGGGGAGGAGTCAGACGGGGCCGAGGTAATGTCACTGTGTTTCTGATCTTTATTGAGAGCGACACAGACAGAACCTCCCTCCCTCAAACATGCACACACACACAAACACACATGCATTTCCTTGTATTGATTAGCTGAGAAAAAAGGGTTGAGGTCAGCAGGCATATGTCTGAATTTCTTTCTCTCCGTCTCTCACACTCCATTTATCTCTGTCTGATCCAATACTCTCCTTCCCCCATCAGGGGGCCTTGCTTCATCCATATATCTGTAACTCCCCCCCCCGACCTGCTCTCACACTCGGTGCTTTCTTTTTGTCCGCCTCTTTGCCCTTCACTTGACATACATAAATCAATCAGTCAATCCAATTTCATTCAGAGCAAAGCCTGATGGATTTGCTTCTGAGCCACCGTACTGATAAAGCAACAGTGTCCACAGTGTAATTACATTCCAAATGAGATGATGTGGTTATGACCGTGGATTTGATTTTGCTTAATTTTCAGTAATAAAGACAAAAAGACAAAAAGTATAAAAACAAGACACATACAAACACACAACAATCAGAGAGACAAGCACTCAATAGCTCAGACTCACAGTGAAATGGAGTAAACAAAGTAGATTTGAACTGCGTCCCTAGAGAGGTGCTGGATTGTTTAAGGTACTTGAGATACATTTGGAGCAAGAATAAAGCACATTTTTTCTCTAAAATATATTGTCACAACTTATCACACAGTAAACAGGACCTAGTCCATGCAATTCAGTTTCTTCAGTGTTTTGACACTAAAATATATTCAAGTTTTCAAATGTGGTCACTCAAGAATATTTACATTAATTTTTTTAATTAACAGCAAATGAGCTCAAATTCAGTGACATTAATTAAGTCTTCTACTTGAAATCAATCTACACAAGTCATGCAAGGCAGAGTACTGCAATGCGATCTATGACAAAGGGACATTAAAACTAAAATGTGTTCATTTACATACATACACATTTTTCTACATGCACATTTATACTGAAGACATGCCTCTTGCTTTGTAAAGAAAACAGACACAATGACACTGACATCTCTGTATTGAACAACTCCTGTTCAAGAGATCTATGCTTTCCTAAATCAAAAATCCAATCACTTTTACGACTGTCTGTGTGAAGGACTGAAGTGCAGAAAATGGCACAAAAAAGTGTGAAAACCTTCAGAGAATGTGCAAAAATTGTAATTAAGGTTAGATTTGTAAACATGACATGACATGAAATGTAGAAAATTAATCTCTTATGTCGTGAAAATCGTGAGAACAATAAGAATAGACTGAAGCATCTCTCTCAATTGACACACATGAATCATCCTACAAATAACATTACTAACTCCAGTGTTGAAAATGCACCATTTTTTAGTCTTACATGTCAAATGTCCAGTAAGCAACAGACACCACAGACTGTCTCTGCACCCCTCTGATGTTGGACAAGTCTCTGTACAGTAACACATGGTAGCTGATTCATGGAACAAGCCATGCCTGAATCTTAACGCTTTCCCTCACAGATGGGGCTGATAGCTGATCAATAGTTGCCAGACTCAATCAATCAATGCCCCCCAGCCCCCAACCCGACAACCTCTGCAGTCACTTCAGACCCAGCTGCTTCGGCTCCAGGCATGATTTGTCCTCCACAGTCTCTGTCATTTGTCTCTGGATTTCCCTTCCATCTGATTGCTGCAGTGCTTTTGCAAACGCCCTTTCCACGTGTCCTTACCCCCAGACAGTGATTTATACGTGTTCCTGTCATCACCGAGGACACGACAAGTTCAAGCTCATTTGCACAGTTTGGCTTATATTCATTTTTTTTTTCATTCAAAGAATTAAGAAGGACAAATTACAGTTTGCCTTCTGACACTAATGTCTTCTTACAAGGATTATACTAATGTGATCCTGCATTGATACAGTACAGCAAGATTCACCATTATTTTCTAAAATTAAATGTTTTCACTCGTTTACATGTGTATTTTTTTATCATATTGTATGTAATAGTCTGAGCCAGTGGTTCTCAAACTTTTCACAGTGATTACCACCTCAGATAACATTATCTCTTCAAGTACCACCATTATGACCAACATTGAAATACAGTAGCGTAAGGCTTTTGTAACTACAGTATACAATTTACAAAGGCGGCAATTTTATTCCTGATATTCCTGAAACATTATTTATTTTTGACAGCACACTGCACTGCAGCCTGGGATCATTCTCTGTGCCACTCCAAAAGAATCAACCTGGATTCAGTTTCTGCTGTGTTGCTTGACATAATCCACCGCACTTGTTTTTACATTTCTCATTTGGAGCCACAAATGCAGTCTTTTAGCCCGTGTTTTTGCTTCCTCCGCTTGCCATCACAGCTTTGTTTGTCAACTGATTGATGGGTACATCTTTGTTTAAAAAAATAAATATATCAGATACTCCCATATTAGACACTTCTGGCGTACCACAAGAGGGATCCTGCGTACCACTACAGTTTGAGAATGAATTTTCTGAGCAAATAACCTACATATATCTACTATCATAAACAACTCTATGTTTTTGGATAGAGTTGAATAAGGAATCTAACCTAACTTGAAGCATATTTGCTGCTAAATTGTAACAGTGTGATTCAATGTTCGGATGTTTTACAGTTACAAATCAGTGTTAAACATTTTTTTTTTGGGGCTTTTATGCCATTATTGTAGAGACAGGACAATAGATTGAGTAAGAAATTGGGAAGAGTGGAGGTTGACATGCGAGAATGGAGCCACAGGTCGGATTTGACTCGGGGACGCATTCTATTAGGACTACAGCCTCTGTACATGGGGCGTGTGAACTAACCACTAGGTCACCGGCGCACCTACAATTTGCTTTCTTGTCAAATCAACAATATTTCAGTCAAGCAACAGTTTCTATGTTGATTTCATAAGCATCTGGTAAGACGATTTAAGTTTTTGGTCACAAGTTCATCAATTACACCTAAATGAGATGTTTTCATTGATGTTAATTGTAAAAGAGATACAACCCTGATCTGATGTAGAATTATGTCATCTGATTGAACAGAATAACAGCCAATAGAAACACATGCACACAAAGGGAAAAATTAAACACAGCGTAGAAAATCAAAGCAGTATAACACCAGAACTAATATTCATCTTCATCTAATCTTTTTATTTCTAAATGGTAGGCTTCTTAAAACTATGTTGGACACAAACTGGTGTAAATAGGTCATAATGGTATGTTGTAAGAAAAACATAGCAGTAACAACTGTATTGCCTTATAGTAATAGCTACTTTTCCCTATCTGTTTAATTAGAATAGGTTAATCAATCACAAATGTCTTGTTTTCCACAGCTACGCATTATGCTGGATTTTACACTCCATGCTGCATTAAACAACGCTTTCTTTCAAAGAACATAATTTGCTTCAGTGCATTAGATCTTGAACATCTCTGCCTCCCTCCTTTGTGCCTATTGGACAGTGGCTGTTCTTTCCTTTGCCTTTTCATATCCCCATTTTGGCTCCATGCTCTCCTCTACAGGCTGTACACACGTGCAGTCGACTGTGAAGGGAAAAAATGTGTACCCTCATTCTCAAATACATGCATGGCCATTTACACACACAAGCATATATGCATATTGTAACGACGAAAAAAAGCCATTATCATGCATGAAAGGGCAGCATGGAGCACACGTCGATGTCATTACCATGCATTCGAAAAATGCTTGTCATAGCTGGATTGAGAGCTATCATGCCTGCATGTGTAAGCTCATTGACTAGAAAACTTTAATAAAGTAGCAGCATGAATAATCTTAACAGTGTTGCTGACTATAAGGGTGAGTGAGGCTCTTGTGACCATCATTTCCCACATTAACAGTCCATTGAATATCTTTTATTACATCATGTGTATACATTAATGACAGACCAAATCAAAACAGAAAATAGAAAACATTTCTCAACATATTATCCTAGTGATCTGCTGATTACACATTTTTTAAATTCTTCTTTTTTAATGAAGTCCCTGCATTAATCGACAATCTTAAGATCATAGGCCCCACAGTCATTGATCCTATGTATTAAAGATCTGTACGTAAAGAAGATCAATAAT
This sequence comes from Labrus mixtus, assembly GCF_963584025.1. Taxonomy (NCBI): domain Eukaryota; kingdom Metazoa; phylum Chordata; class Actinopteri; order Labriformes; family Labridae; genus Labrus; species Labrus mixtus. The sequence goes on along the minus strand of NC_083625.1, from coordinate 19,674,546 downwards.
CTATACCTGCGATAACAGCATTCAAGAGTGTGTTCTGCTTATGAAAGGTTAATATCTTTATCTGCACTCACAGTGCTGACTGGTGAATCATTGGACCCAGCATTATGTGTACTCTTAGTCATAGCCAACACTTTATTGGCTGTCAGTTTGTACACCATCTGCTGACTGAACACACTAACTGCATTTAGACACTAACCTGCCAAGGAAAAAGGGAAAGAAACAAGAAAAAGAAACCTTTTTTGCTGCCCTCCAGCAAAGAAAAACACTGAGTTACCTTAAATAAAATATCATGACAGTTTCAATCCTTGTCTCGATATCTCTCCTCCACAATTTAACGCTTCTGCACAGATTATTTTCTTCATTCCATGAATAAAAATATACATATATTCTGATATATACTGTTTATTCAAAATAAATACATATAGAGGAATTTTATTAGTTTAAAGGTTACTTATTTATATTATGTATCTGCGCTTGTGCTTACCTTTTCTCCTGTTGGTCGGTGAAGTTCATCTCACATTATTATATTTCATCTGATCAGATGTTAGCCTTCATGCTGTTAAAGTAAGAGAAGCTTTGCCAAATGAAAGTTTTCCACAAACTCTAAAGCAAAACATCAGGAAGATTAGATCAGGGATGAAAGCCCAAGTTCAATTTCCTAAAAAGTCAACTACCAAACTAATAAGTGCATTGGATCAATAATGATTAACTTCTAAGTTTCTCAGTGTCTGTTGTCAGTGTGCTAAAAGTAAAGGCCGAGCCTGGGGTTTTTTATGTAAAAAAAAAAACCAACCTATTTAATACCTTGTATCACTATAGATGGTAAATATGAAGTGTATCACCCATGGATATGATACTAGATTAACATGGTAAAGATAGGCTACTATAGCATAATAAGTATCTGGGTCATCATATTTTATTTAGTTATAAGTTATTTTGGTAATTTCTGTAATTCATATGTAAACGTGTGTGTCCATAAAATACAGTTTAGATACTTTCAAGCACCTGTGCATCCTAAAAATATATATGTAAATGTAAATAAGAGCGAGTGCGAGCGTGAATACGATTTAGGACATGCTCAAGTTGAAAAAAAAAATACAAAATAGCGATGCAAAGATGAAAAACAAATAAATATGTTTCTCTTCTTTATGCTTGTAACTGATCCGTTAAACATTTGTAAATTGAGTAGATTTGTTACCGTCGTCCTCACCTCACACTTCATGGTTAACATTATTAAAAAAGACTGTAAAGGGTCCTCCGGCGCAGTAGATGGCAGACTGTAACTGTTGGGTTGTTACAAAAACACACGAAGAAGAATCAGAAGCGGAAGAGACGTGGCAGATAAACAGACAGAGGAAGCACCCAGCTAGCAGCAGTCAACTTTCCTAATGACAGCTCCAGGAGCTGCCTTTCACCTGAATCTGACACGGAAGCTTAAATGACAGTACGACATTACCTGAAACAAACGCGACTTTAGAAACGTCTGTGTGACAGGTAACGTGTTTTATTTTTGTTTGCATCGTAACAACCTCAGCTTGCTACTGTAACGTCACCTGGTAACTTCCAGCTAAGGTGGTACAAGCTAATGGTAGCTCTTATGAATAATACCCAAAGGTGTAATCTTTGACGGGTCAGTTGTTGAAATAAATACATGAAATAACTTAATTAAGTGTCTGTAACACAATATAAGAGGTGTAGCCAGTTACACTCAGGAAAAGTACAAATCACGTCCTCTGTTTATTTGTTTATTTGGGCATCATAGTGCAGGATGATTTGTCTTTTCTCTTAAATTAGTATATCCTCTTGAGTTAGCCTGGTTTGGCACTGTTCATCCCGTGACATGTCAATATGTTATCATCAGTAGGTAAACACGTTTAGCTCTTGTTTGTTTACATACAACAAACTAGAATGACAAACACAGAAAATGACACTCAAGTAAAGTAATACTTTAAATTATGATGACGTAGCCCCCCGCAGAAAAAAATGACGAGGTGGCAAATTATTATTTATTATAGTACAAATAGTTTAATATCATAATATAGCTGTGTATTAAATTAAATCATAATCAATTCAAATTCACTGCAGAGCTGCTGGTTGACATAAAAGAGGAAGCTGACAATGCACAATACTTCATCTCACATCTACAATATTGTAGCCTAAAAGAATCACGTTGTTAACTGTGAAGACATTTATTTTTACTTCATTGACTACAATGCTGACATTTCAATAAGCCATTATATGGCTGGGCTACATTTGCATATTATCTCGCATTGCCTTTTTCATTATTTTCCAGTCCACATTGTGAATAATTTCACGAGTTTCAGTTTATGGTAGTTTTTCCCATAACTGGTGTCACACAAGAGATTTGATATCTGTGGAAAAACTCCAAGCTTCACTTACTTTTTATTCGGACTGTAAGTCTGTGAATTTCAGCACATTCAGACTGGTAACAGACACATCCAGTGTGCTTATGGATACGCAGGCTGTGAGGAAAAAAGGGATTTGATTGTTGTCTATCTTTAGCTGTTGTTGCTCATGTCTGTATAACTTACTGGTAGTTGTATGCATTTATAACAAACATGCATTTGTTGTTTGTGCTCCATACAGCGCAGGTGACTATGGGTCTCTGCAAGTGCCCGAAGAGAAAGGTCACCAATTTATTCTGCTTTGAACATCGTGTAAATGTGTGCGAGCATTGCCTCGTCTCCAACCACAACAAGGTCAGCGTGTGAAAAAATGACATGATTTAAGGTGTGACAGTGATGTAATATCAAGGTAATAACTCCACATATCCACTTGCTGCCTTTCAGTGTATCGTGCAGTCATATTTGCAATGGCTTCAGGACAGCGATTACAACCCCAACTGTACTCTGTGTAACACTCCTCTGACTGCTCAGGACACTGTAAGACTCGTCTGCTATGGTAAGTTTATCAATTCAGTAGGAATATATGCTCCTCTCTGTCAAGCAAAGCTGCTTGTATATGAAGATACAGTACAACGGAATATCGAAAAACTGTGTTTTCCTTGTGGATTTGGTTTTAGGTTTAAATGCATAACAATCAAGATTAATTGATTGATTTTTGTACACACACAGGTTTGTCTCCCACCTCTGTTGTGGTAACATTAATCTATTTCTTTTCCCTTCCATAGATGTGTTTCATTGGTCGTGTCTCAACAACTTGGCATCTCGGCTGCCCCTCCACACGGCTCCAGCTGGATACCAGTGTCCCTCCTGTCAGACTCCAGTTTTCCCCCCTTCTAACCTTGCCAGCCCTATCGCTGATGTGCTAAAGGAGCAGCTGTCATCTGTCAACTGGGCTCGAGCTGGTTTAGGGCTGCCACTGGTAAGATCCCGTTATTGTTAAACACTTATTTGCTGACATCACAACCGTTAGACAGTCTAAATGAAAAACACCCAGCTCTGAAAAAATTAAGAAACCACTCCAAATGTTCAATAAATCAGCATCTCTACATGCATGGAAAGAAATGCATTTTATTCCAGTATCTGTGTTGACACAGGAACACCTCATTCTACTTAATGAGGTACTGGTACTTGATGATCACCTGACAAACCATTGCACAGAGCTAAGTAGACTGAATTATTTCACCAGGAGGCACCATACAGCCGTGTGAAAGACTGGAGGAGATCATGCCAAGACGCATGAAAGTTGTTATTAAAAATCATCAGTTATTACACCTTATATTGATTTTCTAAATCCTCTTTAGTGAAAATAATGGTATTCTGCTTAAAAAATTAACATGAACCTGTTTTTGTTGCCTTATTTGTGGTCTGAAAAAACAAAACATCTTTTGGTTATATATAATCAGTTGTCATTTTCGTCAAATAAAAGACGTTCATGAGATTATTTTATTTTGAAGTTGGGAAATGTGTAAAATAAAACATAAACTGTTCTTTTGGATCAAACACAAACCTATGAAACCAGATCAAAACAAAAAATCCACATAAAGAATAAAGAAATAAAATAAATATATCATAAAAGTAAGAAAGCAAAACTACGAAACAGACAACAGGAGAGGTAGCAGGGAATTGTTAGCATAATCCTGCATACATGTGATCTACATTAAAAACTATAAGAATTAGAACATCCATTATTTCTACACTTTTAAATATGGCGGTGAGATTTTAGATCTCAATTGGGAAAAATTCTGGTGAAGTAATTGTATGTAATAAAATTGCATTAACTTTAGGTGATAGATATTTTTAGATTTGAATCATTTGAGGAAACTCTGAAGAAAACATGATGTATGTACTGATCATTTTTACTGGCCCAGTTTTAATATTATAAAAAATGTCTTCTCTGACTGACAGATTGAGGAGCCTGTTGGGGTCCTTGAGGAGACCACAGCTAGTGACGTAACTGATTATACTGACTGGTCAACATTTGGTGGTGAGCATTCAAGCCTACTTGTAAATAAATGTTTTATAGCTTTTTAAGTGGTTTATTAAATTAATACTTTTTCTTATCTTTCCCAGCACAAGATCAAAGTAACGTTTACCCTAGCCACTCTTACAACACCAGCATCAGCCCACCAGCACATTCTGTCTCACCTCCAGCACAGGAGGAACATGCAGGTCCCCGTAAAAACGGGGATCAAATTATGCAGGATCACTCTGTGATGAACTTCACTACTGCTGCCTCTACCTGCGACACAATCACAGTACACACAGGTAATGCTTTGAAAGTACAGCTTTGTCTATTCTTAAATAGCCTAAACATAAAAACGACTACTTAAGTGAGCTAAACTACCTTCTGTGTGGAAAGATTAACACGTAGTTTGATTTCAATCTCCAGCATCATCACCAAGAAAGGTCTACGACACAAGAGACGTTGGTCATAGCTCCATCACACAGATTGACTTTGATGATGACAAGTACAGAAGAAGACCAACATTAAGTTGGTTTGCTCAAATTCTCAAGTTAGTATTGTGATCTACCTGGGAACTAGACCTCCTTTAATACATTTTCAGTATGATTTAATCACGCTATAAATGTTATTTTAATGTCTGATTTTTAATTTTCTTTCTTTCAGAAATCTCACTGGTGGAAGACGGACATCTCTGTCTTGGAAACAGCGCGTCTTCATGCTTCTCCTGGTTGGAGTTATTGGATTCTTTACGCTGATAATCATCATGGCTAAACTTGGACGTGCCTCTGCTGGCTCAGACCCAAATTTAGATCCTCTTCTCAACCCCAATATCCGTGTTGGGAAAAACTGATAACAAGCATTGATTCCTTTTTTTTCCTTCTGTGTTACACAATATAAGCCTGGAAAGGCTTAGCTGAAATGGGACTTTCCGATTCACTGTCAGCCCAACAGAGGGAGCCATTTACCCAATTTGAATGGGGAAGAGAAAGAGACATTGCATCTCTTTAGAACAGAGGAAATCTCTGCCTCCATTCAGTAGGAACATGCCAGGGCCCTTCACAAACTAGATGTTATTACATTCAGGATCTTCCCTGCTATTCTGGTAAATCAACCCCTTAAGTCCAAAGGGGACCAAAGCCCTGTGCTGATAGGTGAAGGATCAACCAATTGTTGCTTTGAAAAGCTAATGATTGGGAGAGTTAGTTCTTATGTTTAACAATTCCAGCTAACAATTGTCGGTGAACTTTTAAAGTTGAATCTTAATTTCAGTAGAAACTAAACACTGTTGATGTTTAAGAACATCTTTAGCTTGCAGAAACATCAGAATGCACATTATCAACAACACAACATTTATGAACAACTACTAGTTTATAAGCTGATTACTCTTCTTTGGTTTGAGGAGCCTATGTGCATTTTATTCCTGCTGAAATGACTCAATTCAGAGACCAGATAAACCACACACAAACTAAATACACAACTATTTAAGGGTGTCAGCATTTCTTTTGAATTCAGTGCATTGCTTTTTAATTTTGCACACATGCTGTATGTATTTTTTCTGATGTTTCTTTTACTGTCTATTAAATGGGAATAACTCAGAATTGTGTATGATAAAGTTAATTAATTATGGAAGTTATCTACTGGCCTGCCTGAGCAAAATCAAACATGACTAGTTTCTGAACTGCCAGGTGTGTAATACAGTTTATTTGATTATGGATATGATCAGTGCATAAAGTAATCAAGTATATATTCAAAATGTTATTCTAGTGCTCTGTTTTTTGTATAGCAGCGTCTGGCAAAAGCAGCAAAATAACACTCCACTGAAAGTAAGTCACCAGATAACAACCTGATGAAAGGACTTATTGTCAGGCTCAGCCATGACACCATCATTCAATTATTTTTGCACACTGCTTCCCCTGGTGGTACGTTCAGGACCTCTGCTTGAGCTCAGTGATGGGAGTGAACTTGGATTAGGCAAAGGTGAGCTATTTTGAAAAACCTCAAAGTTTATAGAAGTCATTAGTTTCCTTCAGTCAATTTGAATGACTTGAAAGTGCCCGTTTTCTATGATAGAAGTTCTTAATTGTATTTGGAGGTTTTTCAGTCAGTGCTTCTGTACTGTCATCATATTATCCACAGCAGCATTATCTACATTATCTATCATCATGCTAAATATGACCATAGACAATAAATAATGGACTCACTGGTTCATACTGGGTCTGTCGGTTCATCTTTTTGGGTTTTCTTCCTTGAGTGACCATCTTTGGACAAGAGGTCTCAAGTGCCGGAGATAAACATTGGCAAAGGTTAAGATGTAGCTGACAAATGAGCCAGAAAACCATCAAATTCTAACAATGTGGCAACTGAGAACTGAGTTGTACATTAATCAGACTAAAGAAGCTAAGAGAATATTTAGAATGTAGCACTTACTTTAGGACAAAATCTCTGGTTGGACAATTAGCAGCGAGTGTGAAAAAAAAAAACAGGTAACATAACTGAAAAAAACATATCTTCTCTGCTGAAGAGCTAAAACAATCCTGACTCCCAGGTACAACCTAACCAGATAATTCAGTGTACCACCGAAGGAGCTAACAAGCCGGGTGCAGTGAGCTCAGACTCATATAACATGCTATTTAATGCTAACTATACTAGTTTTTCACTTACTGGCCTGTGGACAGCAGTTAGAAAAGAAACACACAAACACTGCAGAAAGGTTGAGTCACTAGCAGACAGCTAGCAGCACACAGCTAACACTCAAAGGGCGAGGATGCCTCATAATGTGCGTTACTTTAAGCCTGAGTATTAATAAAACAGATGAGCCACAGAGCCACAGATCTAACCTGTTTCTTTCTTAAACCAGGCTGCATTTTAATTTCTGCTGTAAAGTTGCACATTTTAACATTGGGCCTAATGAAAATGGACTCAACTTTTGGAGCCAGCCTCAAGTGGCCAGACCAGGAACAGCAGTTATTTGTGCTTCTACCTCAACCTTATTCTTAAATTCAACTTGCCAGTTGAGAAACCTAAAGGTATAACTGTGAAGGATAAATGTTCCCTCAACAGATGCACAGGTTTACTCCTTTAAAACTGTAATTTATTTGAAGGAAAGATTTAACAATTACATGGAATGTGAAATTAAGTGTCTGTAACTATCTCCATGGTACAAAAGCAGTGTGTCAGTGTTTCAGCATGGAGAGTACTGCGTCACAATGAGGTGTATGGTGACATCTTTGTATGATGTAACTTACTAAGGACAAGATGTAACATCTTGTCCTTAGTAATTCTCTTAATAACCCCCTTTAAGAGTTGATATCAGAGTTATAAATATTCACTAGTACGTCTCATGTTGGCATGTGTTAGATGCTTCTTCTAACTTTCCATTATGTTTGCCAGACAGTCACAGCAGTGTAGGTTATGCAATGATTTTCAGTGGATCCGAGCCACATGACATTGATGCAGGGAAAGCTGCCTGGGGCAATGAAGATACATGCTGCAAAGTTACAATTAGGATGACAGATATTGCATTTGCACACACCACAAAGCTGTGGTAGGTATTCTCTGATATGCTTGTTGTCATATGATAGGGGTTTAAGTCATTAGAGGTTTGATATTACATGACAAAGTCTTGTAATGCATAATTGGCTTTGTCGCCTATTGGAATTCAATGTGTTTGTCAGTAACTCTGAGTTATTAGATTGCCCATTGCACTGACATAATAGGGACATTCTGATCAATAGGTGACACTTTTTTGTTATCAGGCACTGTGCAAGCAGCACAGTGTTTTTGTACCTCTGCTCTGTTCTTATGATGACAATCACAGGCGGAAAGAACATATCTTTGTGATGAACTGGTGACATCTGGAGTGATTTTTCCTCTTTCTTTTACTTTAAAGTTTTATCATTGCACGAAGCAGGCCCTGATACGTTCTGACAAGTGCAAGGGGCTTGTGTGTTTATTTTAAAAGCTGCAATAATATAAGAAGATAGTTTGTGACATTTAACATCCACCCACTACCTTGCCTCAAGTTATACAGGCTCGAGCAGAGTTTGCCTCTGACATTTTTTTTCCTCTGTTTCTATACTACTTTTGATGTGTCACAGTGAGGGGGTCCATGTTCGAGTTGAGGAGTGAATGCTGGGAGCCTGTGTTCTTGGCTGGTACAGTGAGTCAGACACTTGGGGCATATAAAAAAAAATCATTGGCACAGACTTAATTCTCACGATACCAAGCTGCTGAAAAAGTGGTTGTGTCTTTAGCATTAATTTGTGTCAGTTTAAGCGGTGTATTAATCAAATCCTTCAAAAAAAAATTGTGGATTTGATGAAATATTTGGAATAGCTTCACTTTAATATCTTTAACACTATTGTTGTTTAACTTCAGTTCTGCTTTTGGCTCCTCACCTTTTTTATTTTTTTATTTAATTGTGCACTGTGTGCTCTCTTTTGTTGGCTGTCTTTGCTCTTGCTGCTGTAACACTGTCAATTTCTCCAATGTGGGATGAAGGTTTATCTAATCTGTTCTCCAACCAAAAAAACCTCAAATGCATCTTTTTTTAACAACATACACATGAGAATAAATCAAGGTCTGTGTATGTAGTGTACGCAAATATACAGTGTGCATTTGTTTGAAGTACTGTAGCAGAGCACAGTGTGTTAATAATTTATCCTGTTATCTTTAAAATGTATGCATGAGTCATTATTAACAGGGCGACACACAGCAGAGTTTAACAAAGTTCAAAGTAGCTGCGAGCGACAACTGGCCCCTCTGTCATTGGATGACATAGGAGTACTTATTGATGTGTGAGTGCATGTGTGTGATGCATGTGCTTCCCAGTTCAATTAGAAGGTGCATCACTGAGAGGGACTCATTTTGTGGGAATGAACACTACTGCCTGTGTTCTCCCGGGGACCTCTGAGAAAGTAAGTACTGATGTTTGTCGTGTGGTTGATTACAAACTAATGCATGAATTAGCTATAGCTTCAAGACTCAACTAAAAACCTAGAAATTGTTTAATCATTTTATGTTTAAAAGCAGTGCCTGTAATTTTCCATAGCTGTATTTTAGACAAAAACATCTGCATGTGACTTTTCTTTTTATTTGTTACTGCTTGTAGCCCTGCATTATTTTGGTATCTTAAATTATTATTTTTTTTTTCATATTTTTAGTTCAAACCTTTTTGTATGTTGTGCATAAAACTAAGTCATATGCGATTTTTAAAGTTGTGGTTGATTATCAAATAGTATCAACGTGTTTTTCTGAATTTTCTGCTTTATTTATATGAACCTTAATTTCGGTAATACTATGAAAACTCTGTTTAGCAGACTAATTTACGTCTCAAGGTGAATAATAAAATATATTTTTCTCCGGGGACAGATCTTGATAGTTTCTTAAGGCCACTCTACAGTTCAGCCGCCATTGATGGAGGAATATATAAGGCCTTCAGATCCTCATCAGGACACCAAGGGAGTCAAAGGGCACAAACCTGAAATGTACAACCATCAAGAAAGAGACCGCAAGCGTGGAAAGACTGGGAACTCAAAAACTCAACAAATGAAGCACCATCACCAAAATCAAGCACAGCGTCATCAGCGGAACCAGCAGAAGTCCCATCAGTCAGATGACAATGATAGCCAAGAGTAAGTTTAAGTTTGTAAATCTCAGAATAAAGGCTGTGCTTCATTTAAATATAACTCTAAGATATTTACGTAGATTTTCTCTTTGAATTTTGTTTTGTATTTACAAAAGAATGTAAAAAGTAGACAAGATGTTTGCCCCTCTGAGTTTATTTGCATGAAACATATGATTTTTAAAGTAGGAGGGCAATCCTACAGTATGCACATCACACAGGATCACGACAATATAAAACAGAGTCTGTACACTCACTCAATGCCACAAAAAATTAAATATGGAGAGAGACTTGCACACCAATAGGCTGATAAGCACTGTGAAGGTAGGTGTGTTAGCACAGTTTGCAAAACATCTACTTAAAACATTCAAACTGTCTCCAAAGCAGAATTTCAAAGTAAAAAAATGCAAAGGACTGCAGTGTTAGACAATGCATATTGAAAAAAAACATGAAAGACAGATCCCAACTATATAGTACAGCAAAACCACATTCACAAGTTGTTTATATTATGTTTATATATGTATATATATATATATATATATAAAGACAGGTTGTAGCAAATTATGGTTTATTTACATTTTAAATAGGGAAAGCTCATGTCTTAGAAACCCCTCTTTCTGTATTGTTTTGGTTGGGTTTTTTTAAATCAAAGACCACTACCCAATCACCAAATTGTCCAAAGAGTGTAATCATTTCACTTTTTTCTGACATTAAGTAAGCTTTTGAGCTTGTCATATTTGTCTTACATTGTTTGTATTTCAATATCATTATGTTTTCATTTACTCAGCCTTGTGTCAAAATGTAATCCATCTTTAACAACCATATTTTCTTTTTAAAATAGCATCCATTCAACAGCAGAGGACAGCATTTTCAGTGATCACCCAAACCATCCACGTCACTTTGAAAACAACCAGACCCACCACTCTCACCATTACCACCGCAAGCAGAGCCATCGCCATGTTTCTCTATCCGAGATTTCCTCAACTAGTTCTTCTTCATCCTCTTCATCTTCTTCTTCACCCTCATCCTCCTCTTCATCTTCCTCATCTTCTTCCTCCTCTTCCTTTTCTTCCTCTTCTACATCATCTTCCTCTTCCTCCTGTCTGTCTTCTGAATCCAGCAGTGGAGGATCAGAGAGAGGTCCTAGTATGAAGCACTCACAGTCCTGCTCGGACATTTCCAGGAAGTACAGGTACCTGGAGGACGGTGATGACACCGCTCCTCTGATTGATAAAGGAGGTAATCAGAATATGAATAAACTAGATCGAGTAAAAGCCAAGTCTTCTGCCTCTGGACCTGCTCATGGAACCCTGAAGAACAAACGGAGGACCAAAATTGAATTAGGGGTAAATGGTGGAAGTTTTCGTAAAGCCAAATCAATGGAGGCTCTGACACAGCCTGGAGAGAGAGAGTGGGAAGAGAATAAAGATGAAAAAGAGACAGAGAAAGAGAAGACTGAAGCAAGGAAGAATCTGATGAAGGAAAAGATGAAGTTCTCTGCATTTCTGAATGAGATCACTAGACAGGTGCTCAGCCCAATGAGACTCACAACGCTGGGGGTCACAGATGCTAAGAGACCCTCTAGTCCAGCTCAGATCTCTGTGAGATCATCCTGTACAGCAGAGAGCAGCTTAGAGAGGCTGCAGAGGAGCAGACCTACCAGTGCAGACTCTGCAAGGTCCAGCAAGACCCCCAAGACCACCAGGGCCAGCAACGACAGCACAATGCTCTCTCACTCTAAATCTTTACATAACCATCACCATGGTCACAGAGCTGCAGACTCACCGTGCCAATTGACCTGTCACATGGCACACAGAGCCAGGAGCTGCACTGACATTGGTTGTTCACCAAGACAACAGACACACAAACGGCATCTACACCATCACCGTGGAGATCAGCACCGTTCTTCTCATCGCCGTCACCATGGAGACCACAACAGCCCCAATTATCCCTATCACCATGGAGACCACAACAAAATTCACCACCATCACCATGGACACCACCATAGTCCTGATTGTCATCCTACTGATCACCACCATCACTACAGTGACCATCACCATGGAGACCACTGCAACACAACTCAGCTCCATGGGCACCAACATGGCCATGCTTCTCACCATGGAGACCATCATATAAAAACTCATCACCATCACCATGGGGATTACCATAGCCCAACACATCGCCATGGAGATCAACACAGTTCAGGTCACCATCGCCGTATCAGCCATCCAAATACTAAACAACTTCACCATGGAGACCACAGCCCCACAATTCATCATCACCATAGTGACCAACATACCACAACACAGCCTCGCAGCTATCATCATCACCATGGTAATGAACACAGTGCACTACATCAGCATCATCACCACAGAGACCATCAGCATCATCATGGAGACCACCAGCATCACCATGGTGATCACCAAAGTTCAGACCACAAGCATCACCATGCTGAGCACAGCCCAACAATTCAGCATCACCATGGAGACCACCAACATCACCATGGTGACCACCAGTATCACCATGGTGATCACCAAAGTTCAGACCACAAGCATCACCATGCCGAGCACAGCCCAACAATTCAGCATCCTGATAATGATCACCAGCATCCTCATAATGATCACCAGCATCACCATGAAGAGCAAAGCCCAACCATTCAACATCACCATGGAGATCATCAGCATCACCATGGAGACCACCAGCATCACCATGGTGATCACCAAAGTACAGACCACAAGCATCACCATGCCGAGCACAGCCCAACAATTCAGCATCCTCATAATGACCACCAGCATCACCATGATGACCACCAGCATCACCATGGTGACCACCAGCATCACCATGGTGATCACCAAAGTACAGACCACAAGCATCACCATGCCGAGCACAGCCCAACAATTCAGCATCCTCATAATGACCACCAGCATCACCATGATGACCACCAGCATCACCATGGTGACCACCAGCATCACTATGGTGATCACCAAAGTTCGGACCACAAGCATCACCATGCCGAGCACAGCCCAACAATTCAGCATCCTCATAATGACCACCAGCATCACCATGATGACCACCAACATCATCATGGTGACCACCAGCATCACCATCATGACCAAAGTTCAGACACTCATCATCACCATGATGAGCACAGCCCAACCATTAAACATCACCATGGAGACCACCAGCATAACCACAGTGACCACCAAAGTGCAGAACATCAGCATCACTTTGGCAAGCAAAGCCCAGCAATTTCTCATCATGGAGATCACCAAAGTGAAGCTCATGTGCTTCACTGTGAAGATCATCAGCATCACCATGGAGACCATCTTCTTCACCATGGAGATACCCAGCATTACACAGGAGACCACCAGCATCACCATGGAGAACTCCCAAGTGCTGACCATACACATCATCATAGAGACCAACTTGATTCGGACATTCAGCAACATCATGGAGACCATCACAGTCTGGGCCATCAGCGCCACCATAGTGACCACCACAGTCCATCCCACCATTATAACCACGGCACCCACCATAATGCAGATCATCAGCATCACCACGGCAACCACCACAGTGCAGACCATCAGCATCACCATGGAGACCACCAGATTCCAGACCATTCACATCGCCATGGAGACCACCAGAGTCCAGACCATCAACATCACCATGGAGACCACCACAGTCCAAACCATCATCATCACAGTGGTGATCACCAAAGTGACTGTCAGTCAGTTAAAACAGACTCAGGGAGCAGTGGTCCTTCAGGTCATGAAGAAGAACAGATGAGCTTCAGCCCCTCATTACATAAAGTATGTTTATAATAATAGTATAATGATATAAGTTTATATGTATGATGATAATACCCATTATGATGTTGATAGTATGTATGTGTATATATATATGTATACACATAAAATATGTGTATATATGTGTTTGCACATGTACTGTATATGCACATATATCTAAAGTATGACCTCTCTCATCCACAATCCTATTACAGTGTGTCCATAAAGTCATCAATGACAGTCAATACTCACACTCTCACACACATTTCATTAACAGTTATGTAATAATGTTCCACTCATTGACAGCAGAGTGCTCGTCACTGTGGATATTCCACAACAATAGATTATTTTATGACACCAAATTAGATTGACATTTCAAATTGATGTTCTTTGTTATCTCTTGTCTAGTGTCTTCTTATTGTAAAATGCTTTTCTGAATTGAATTCTTCTTTTCATAATGCTTCTTTTTTTTTTAAACAGGAGAAGGTGAATGAGCTGGGTCGAATCATGTAAGTGTAGAGTATTTTTAGTGTGATTACTTCAAATTCAAAGTAAAGGGATGCCAAATAACAATGACATTGTCAAATATTTGGCTGCACACTTAGATTTTTAGATTTTTTTTGTTGCCAGTATCACATAAATCATTGACCACTGTAATTTTACACCCAATGGTTAAAATATGAACGAGATTCTGTTGTCTTAACAATAAATTCATGAAAAGCCAATGGCCTTTCCCTCACTCATTTTAATTTCCATTTGTTTATCTTTCCTGGTAGGATACTTCAAGAGCAGAATGAAGGTCTGCATCAGAGTCTGCTAAAGACTGCGGTGAGGATGGAGTGTTTGGGAGAAGAGTTCATAAGCAGCCAAAAGCTTTTGGAGACAGAACTTCAGAGGACACGTATGGAGCTCAACAACCTCACAGAGAGGTTTAAGAGGTAAACTATGCCTCAGTTTACACTAATCATCAAATAGGAAACAAGCATAGGAAACGTATCTACACATTTTCTTGTCTTGGAGTTTTTGTTTAGTCAACAATTGAAGTTCAATAGCGACAACATACTGCATGTGTTATTTTTCTATATTATTATATGCTATTGCTGTAAATGAATTCAAAGTTGCTGGGCCAAATACTTTTTTGGGGTTGGCTTGAATAAGGCTTCAATGGAGAAGGACATGCTCTCACATATAGCTAGTTAAGAGATGCTCAAGAAGGAAGATCACTACAGGGATTTCTTGTGGAAACTTTTCAGTCTTAAATGTGCACTATGTAAGTTGGAGAAGTGAAACAATTCTATGCTATATAAGTACGCAAACATTATTATTATTTTTTTTAAAAGGATCCCTGGAACACTGTTTAGAGCTTAAAAGCTACCAGGAGAGTTACGGTTTCACTGTTGCGGGCCCCCCACCATAACTTCTCGCATAGCATTTTATCTTCAAACAGTGTTTCAGGGACCTCTAAGGACAATTTGTGTATAGAGTTATGAACATAAACCACAGAATCTGTACATTTCTCCAACTTTCAAATTTATCTACCAAAACCCCATAGTCCACCTTTAATTGGCAAAAAGTGAAAGAAAGAAAAAGGAAATACAGTCTGATTTACATGTTCTGCTCTGAAATTACAATGCTGTTCAGATGATTCAAAGTAAAAGATGAAAAGTGAAAAGAAAAATTACCAATGATGAATGAAAGAAATGACAACATTTGACAAGCAATGAATTCCAGCCATATTTATGTTTCCAAAGCTTCAACCCTGTCATTTATTGTTTTCCCTAAATAAATGAATAAATAGATATAATTTCACAAAGAAAGCTAGATAGCATAGCAAGGAAATTCATGTTTTCACCAGCCGTCTCAATATTTTAAGTGATGATGGTGAGCTCCAATGTTGTTATTGTTGATTAACTTCTCTCCCTGTCTGCTTTTCTCTAGACTACACAACAACTGCTCCTCCACACAACAAACCAACTCTCTTCTCGAGCAAAGGCTTCACTTAGTGGTGAGCGTGGAAGTACTTCCAAAGTTTGTTAGAAAGATGAAAACTTGTTATAGGAAAATGTTTTGTGACAGGTAGGAGAACATTTTTTGTGAATAAGTGAGGGGATAGATAACTTGAAATATGTCTCTCTCTGTCAGGCCCAGAGTATGGAAGGAGAACGTGAGAGGTTGAACCGGCGTATTTCAGCACTGACGGAGAAGCTTGCTGATGCAAAACTTGCTAACAGTGTGGAAACATTCAGTGTAAGATCTTTATATTTTTTCCTGATTCTTAGCATACAGTAACACCACTATGCACATACAAAAGCAGGGGAGCAAAATCAGTAAGGGAAGTGCCACCATGTCAGAAAAAGATTCTGGTATTCTTTATGAAATCTAATTTTCAGCAGGTGCATGAATACAGTGATCATGATGAACAGATAAAGATTGTGAAATTCCAAAAAAATTCTCTGGCAAATTGTTTAGCACACATACAGAGTCTAGCAGTAATTTGTTTTAATATCAATATAATAAATATAATAATGTGAAATCTACATCATTGTTTGAATGTCATCATTTATTCTATAGATGATCAACTTTTATCTTCTCCCCACTGCAGGGAACATTAATGCTGCAAAGAAATGAACACGATTTTCAGCCAGATGACATTGTGAACCAGGTGGTTCACCCCATCACTCCCCCTCCGATTGAGTTCATGGACAACCACAACTATGTAAAGGTCCAAGCCGGAGGAGGGCAGGAGCTTCCTCTGGGGTCAGTTCCAGAGGAAGAGGAGTCTGACTGGTCAGAGTTAGGAGAAGAGACACCACGATTCATACTGACAGGATCTAACAGAGGTCCTGTCTGGAGACACCAGGAAGGAGACATGGACAAAGACAGCGAGTCTGGGGGAGAGGACATTTTTGGTCGACACTGTCCATGTCCAATACCTCACCTCCAGTTCAGTATCCACAGCGAGATATCTGATGGCATGGCAGGCGATGGCACTTACAGGATCGCCAAAAGTCCAACCCATGGCTCAGCCATGTTGATCCGGTCAGCTAGCATGGAGGACATCCCTCATGCACACCATGAAATGCAGAAGGAGCTAAGAGGCATGGAGGCCATGATGAACCTTCACCACCAGGGGGACGCAGCTACGGAGGATTTAGACAACCACATCATTCATCACTGGAGAGGAAGCAACGACATAGCTATTGCCAGGCCGATAGAAAGCAGGATGTCAGAGGCAGAAAACAGCCTGGCCAGTCTCCAGTCAGCTGATATGATGCTCAACCACTTCATCTGTGAGCATCAGACCAGTGAAGGTAACGTTCAGGGCAGGGCTGAGTTACACAGCTGGACTGGAGGGATTCCAGACGAGGTGTGGACAGGGGAGCGCACTCAGCTGTGACAGAAACCTGAAAGTATATTCATGGTGTAAATTACTAATTAACACTCATCTTAATTCACAAGGGAAGGTGGCTCAGCACCACTTATTAACATCTGGTCTAAGAAGTGTTAAACTTTGATTTCAAACTATAAGACTGTGATTGCCTGTGTCTTAATAACATTTTGTTGTTTTCTCAATTAAAATCAAAGTGAGAAATATATAGTCATATTACAAACTTTCAACTACAAGTTTGAACTACTACTTCAAAGTACAACTTTTACCTGTAAATAATCAAATAAATACACATTTCCTTGCCAAATTGCAGCACATAATATATATATATATAGATATATACTGAACCTTGAAACACCCTGCTTATATTTAGACATGTATTGGTGAAATGTAAATGTGTGTTTTTGTTATATAAGGATATAATGTAGGCATTCATTTTTCCTGTCCTTTCTCTGTGACAAACAAAATGTAGTTATTTAGGTTACCTGTTGGTGTTATTGCCTGAAAAGTATATATTTATGTAATGTTTGCGTAGTTTGTTAAAATGTGCAATGTTAAATGTCATATACTGCTCGTGTTTAGGAGAATCGAAAAACCTAAAAGGCATGCATTATACAAATTATTATAGGAACTATATACAGTATTTATTTAATCTATCTACCTATAGTTTAATGTATTCTTGTATATTAGTACAGTTATGGAATAGCTTTTAATTTGTGTATGTGCAGAAATATTGTCCTCTCAATTTATTTCTGTTGGTAACAATATTAGTAAACCTGCTTAAATAAACTGGAGTATTTGCACAGACCTCTGAAACATGAAAATAACCCCTATGTAACTCTTTGTCCAATAAACCACTTGAAGAAATAAAAAGACATACATTTAACCGTCTTCATTTTTATTACTTATTGACTTTTCTTGCAAAGGAACAGATTCAGACAAAGAGAGATCTAGAGAGGATTTGCTTTACTTTCAGATTCACTGAAGAAACTGTAGAAATGTAAAGTAAACAAGAAATTGATAAAGCACTATGTAGTCTGAGGCCATCTCATCAAAGGAAGTTCTTCAGATAAGAATGAGATAGTAGCTACAGAGGATGCCAATATTTCTGCAGAGCAGTGGATAAGGCCTTTGCTGTGTCACAGTTAATAAGGATGCCATAGTCAACAACAATTGAACTGACATTCCTGTGTCTCTCAGGGAAACAGTAATAACTCCAGTGATACACTGCGTTCTTGTCTGGCGCCATAGGTCAATATTTTAATTTGTTGTTAAGTCAAAATACCTTCAAAATGAGAAAAAATAACTGATAATAACTGATACTAGTATACCCTAGATGATCGACTTTGTTCTTGTATCATCAAACATGCAGCCATATATCTTGAGCACTACAGAAAAGAGAGGAGCAGCGCTGATCACCACCTGGTGGGGGTTGGATCTCACTCAAATGTTGAAAACGGGGTCTCCTTACCTTTACCAAAAGGGTGAAACAGCGCCACCAAAATCTCACTTGTGGTCAGAAATATATGACACCCGTAGTGATAAGAAGAACTACGTAGAGAATGAACGGTTTTGTTAGGAAAGGTATGCTAAATTAGGCTACTGGTGCGGGAGATAGGGGCTCGGTTCCCCGACGGTACTGCTGTAAGTTTTACGGTGATACTGTCTAAACAGTCAGTTGTAAATGTGGTCAGTACCATATTTACAGTCTATGGTCAGTACTACTCAATGCTGTAAGAGACAGCACTGAAAAGCAGATTACTGTCAGCAACCGAATCTAGCTCTTGTATTTTATCCCACCACATCTTTAACTGATAGGACTGATTTTAACTAGATAATGAGCCGTACGTAAAAGTTGTTTAAGATAAAAAACGGTTCATATGACCTTAAGGGGGTGATTCCAAACCTTAATATTTACAGTCTATGATCCAAATTGCTCTTTGCCAGCTGTGCCATTGTTTTCCAGTAGGTAGGCTAGGTGGTGCTCAAATTGCAACCAAATCTGTACTCAAATTTACAACCTATTGAAACTACAACCCTGGCTGCTTCTGATCTTTCATTGACAATTGGACAAAAGCTGTGTGTGGCGTAGCTAGATCTGTAGTAGCCAGTGCAAGCAGGAAAGGTACAGTAGCCTATATGGAGAGGACATTAATTGTGTTAACTCCATAACAGAACATTACAATTAAATAGCCTGTTATCATGACAGAAAATTTTAGACCATGAAAAACAGAATGAGGCTCTGAAATCTCAGTGCAAAAAAGTAAAAATACAAATCTATCCACCTTATTCCTAGCCCCCATGGTACATGTGTGAATTATGGACGTCACTTCTGGTGTTTTCTGTCACTGAACCCGGAACTGGTGTTTATTATTAGCAATGGGACACGTATTCTGAATGAGCAACTCGGAGATAAAAATGTTGGAACATCATTTGTTACACTTCAAACGAGATAATGTGATCATCATCCATGTGTGAATTTGAGCAAGTTAGCACACAATTTAGAACATTTGTCAAATATTTGGCCTTTTTAATCATTAATCAGATAATTTCATTTTTCTACACACAGGTAGTTGAGCTTAAAATGTTTAGTTCATGCTGCCCTGCACTCAGCCATGAATCGCCCTCATGTTACATTAAACTGTAAAGACAACAATAAAACTAACGTCCCCGTGCCTGAAATCCTAACGGTACCTGATGTCCTCCTGGCGCTGCTGTCACTCTTTTTAAAGACACAACGTTTCTTCTCCACTGGTCTGTCATAAGAGTTTTCCTTCATTGGCTTCCTTCCCACATAATGTAATGAACACAGGTACAGTGTACAAAGTTTTTGGTGGTCCCTTCAGGTTAAAAGTTTTAAACCACGTCCTTTGGGATTCATCATCTGCAGGTAAGCGATGGAAACTGTAACATGTGTCACAGAAACAATCCCGTTTTGTCTTCAGTGCATGTTCAGTACATCGCTGTTCAAGTCTGGTTATTAGTACAACCGCGAATGGCGCAACAGGTAACAGAACTCCGCAGGGACATTTCAGATATAAATAACTTGTGACATACAATATAACTTAAATTAATATATAACAGTAAAACATCTGACAAAAAAAGCAGTATTTGCAAATTAGAAGACGATTCCTTTCAAAAGAACTGCCATTGATGATTAGCCACTACGGTTAGCCACTGTACGAAACTAGCTTTTCCCTACTTCTGCTGTATCACCTGAAGTTCCACCCATAATCACTTCTGCAGTAGCGCCAACGAGAACAAGGTGGATAATTGTAACTGTTGTTAGACTGTCATGAAGAATTGCTTTTTTGAGGCAGATGTGGCACAAAATTTGCATTGTGGCCTAACTCGTGGTGAGAAAAGAGTTGAGAGTTAGATCAAAGTAACTTAGCTAATAGATTGCTTTAAATGAAAATAGATATAGAGTTATTATGTGTTGGTAGTCATCTTTTCCTGGTGATAATTTCGTTCTGAATATTTTTCTTTTAAAATGTCGAAGTGGTGTAACATTTAAGGTTGAAACGGGGTCCTTTCACGTGTTAGGCTACACGCCGGAAACTGAAGGCACATGGGTTAATTTAAGACAGATAGTTAATATTTATAAGAATTTCAACCTCAATATGAGGAGGTGGGCAAACACATTATGTCATAATTTGTAATCACAAAGGGTACACACCTTTGGAAAGAGCTGAATGGCCGAATCAATGATCAGATAAAATGTGAAAAGCGCAGGTTTTGCAGAATGACAAAAAAAGAAAGTAGACAAACTTAAAGAACAGTTGTTCAATCTGTGGCATCTTAAATTCTGGTTAAAAAAAGCTCTGTCAAATACAGCTTTTTCATGATCAGGCCTACCTCTCATCCAGACGACGTTAGCACTGACAACAGCAACACTTCTCTGATGTGTATGAGTAGATACAGTGAATAGTTATTTGTCTACATCTAGTGGCCGACTCTTATTCAGCAGAGACCCACTGGTGACTGACTTCCTAGTATATTCTGTTCATTATCTGGAAACTAAAATGGTACTGTATTAATAAAACATAGGATTAGAATTTACTTTAAAAGTTTTATTCATGACCCAAATTCAGTAAGTACATTTATGGCAAGTTTACATGCAATCACCCTGAACAATTATGGGAATGTGTGGGAGAAAACCGGAGCACCCGGGGGAAACCCACAGTAACACTAAGACAACTAATTAAATAAAAGACAGGTTTGATATATGGGGGGGATTCTGTCAGACAGTATCAGTACTAAGTCCACAGCAGGCAGTGAACGGCTTTACAATAGCTTTGGACACAGCTGTGAAGAATTTGACTATGGCGTTCTTCTTTTTTGTCAGGGAAAACAAAGCCAGGTTAGTTCTCAAGGCCTTGACAAAATCATTGGCAACAGCTGGATCTTGTGTTATCATGGGTTTTTGTCTCAGATCCCTGAACAGAGCCTTGGGCATCTTCGTAAACCTTCGACTGTCAGAGTCGATGACAGAGTTGATGTAATTGCTGTCTTCCAGTGCCTTATGCGACATGTGTTCTATGATCTGGTGGAAGTCTAGCTCGAGCAGCGATGTCTTTGACTCTTTAGCTGTGACTGTAAGCAATCCTGCAAGCAGCAGAGAGCAAGTTGTTGCATGTTTTGTTATTTTCGGGCGATGTTGCAGATGAAGCATCAGGCTCTGAATGTCTTGACTGAGGTTCAACGGGGCTTTGCTCCTTACATCGCAGCTGACTTCCTCTGGTGTCAAAATGATCTCGTCCTTCTCTTTGTCAGAGATGAGAGGATGTATTTTTGTCTTCCTGCAGGCTCGGAAGGTTTTGGTAATAGCTGTAGACACAGATGTGCAACACTGGAAAAAAACATTCTTTGGTGGGGAAGAGTGGACAATCAGGTGATACGTTAAGCACTTGACAATTGCACTGTAAAAATCTGGGTCTCTTGACGTCATTGCAGCCTGGAGGATGTTTTCAGGGCCAAACTGCTTGCGTAGGTCTTCGAACAGAGTCTTGTATATCTTCTCAATGGATTCATAATCAGGATTAATAACAGTATCTATACCAAAAGTTTTGTTCACTGTCCTGTCTGCCAAATCCTCAATGATATCACTAAAGTCCCTCAGAGTAAGTGGTATAATGGAAGCTTCAGTAATACGTGTAATCAACTTAACAAGCACCAGGGACACCAGGCATTTGTAGTATGTGGCACTTTTTACCGATGGGTTTGACTGAGTAGCAGAAGTGCTTGAAGTTACTGTAACTATGGAATTACTTCTGTTT
This sequence comes from Labrus mixtus, assembly GCF_963584025.1. Taxonomy (NCBI): domain Eukaryota; kingdom Metazoa; phylum Chordata; class Actinopteri; order Labriformes; family Labridae; genus Labrus; species Labrus mixtus. The sequence goes on along the minus strand of NC_083625.1, from coordinate 19,652,082 downwards.
ACAGAAGGCAGAGTGCACGTAGGCTCTGTAGGGAAGTGTGAGGTAGCTATTGTGTCTGTTTTTTCAAAAGTGACAGACTTTTGGCAACTACGTTGTTTCTGGTTACTTGTCTTGCTATGCCTCTGCATTTCTTCTGTGACTTTCTGTATGCTAGCATCCTCTGAAACTTTGATACCTGGAAGGCAGTCAATGCACTCAATTGATTTCTGGCTGAGAGTGTCTCCATATTCTCCATCTTCATCATTCTTGGCTGATCTCTCCATCTGTTTTTCACAATTGGCCGATTGTCTTTGTAATCTAGTTTCAGATTCCTTCATTGTAGATGTAGAGTAGTCTTCCATTTCTTCTATTTCACTCATAATTACTGTGAGATTCATTTTTGAAGTGGTTTTCAATCCTCCAAATTGCCTAAAATACACAATGTTTATGAACATCAACAAGCAACAGTGTAAGAATGTAACTGAAGTCCAGGCTTTTATCTTGTAGCATTCCAAACGACCAGCTCATAAATTGTGTGGTTGTCATGACAACTAATTCGTAACACACCACCTGGCGGGTGGCTATAGATGCCTGCTATTCATTGGCTATTTCATTAGCGGTCTCTATGCACGCTATCAGGAAGTTGCAGGTCTCAGTTGCTGCCTACTTGGTTTAACCAGTTTTATTTTGTATTTTCTAAACATTGTCAAATGTTTTGATCAATTGTCTGCACTTACTGTCGAGGGGACAAGCCAATGTTCTTTTATACAGAACCCTATCTGAGAAAGAAAACCCAGAGAGGAGGGGACTGGGAATGTCATTAGATGCATCACTGTCAATCCAGGAAACAAAAGAAGGACTTCTCTTCATCCTGCCATAAAATAGTGTTCATTTGAGGAAAATATTAAAAACCTGGTAACTCATATTACTGCCCCAGAACACTCAGTGGGGACTCTTGGGTCAGTTGGGGCCCAGCAGAAATTCCCCTCTAAACAGTGTTCATCCCCATTATGTTATAAATAATCTGACACCAACAAACACAGTTTTGTTATTAAAGTGTCTCTCTCCGATATTTAGGGCTAGACAAGTGTTGCTCCCCTGACCTGGCCTAGGGGTGCCAGGGAGGAGTGTGTCTTTACCCTGCAGTGGTCTGTCAGTCTCAGATATTACACATTCACACATAACTAATGTCTCTTCTTGAGTCAACCAGAAACATACACACATAAATTAGACCATAAAATGTTCACATTAGCTCTCTGTGTGATTTCTGAATCATTATCAAAACATAAAAAACCCCTTTAATGTGTCTCAGCATTTCCACGTGCTCTGTAATGTTAATATGCATTAGCAACAGGTGCGCTAGCCTAGCATGCTAGTGTACATCTTCACATTTCTACTTTTCACACATACATAACTGTAAAAATACTCGGTTTCAAACCTTATACTTTACTGACAAAATTCCTAACACTATTAACCATTATACTGGTGTTTATGCATGTGGTTTTGAGGACAATAAACCCACCTGTATGTAAAACATTTTTTACAATGTCCCAATGGCTTTGAACCTATATTTATGCAATTATTTAAATCTTGTGATCCATTTTTAACCTTTGTTTTTTAGCTTAAGACAAAACACATTTTTCAACCCTTTACACAAGCATCATTCAGTCAATTATATTATATGCACGAGTGCTGTAAAATGGGGCCGAAGGAAAATGCAAAATAATTATCTGTTTGCTGGTAAAAAAAGAAAGAGGAACAAAGACTTAATCGTGATGAACGCTGGTTGGAGAGGCCCCTTATTAATTTTTGAGTACATTTGCTACCTGTTAACTAATGGTTAACCACTAGTTAACCATTAGTTAACAGGTAGTTCCTTTTTCATTCCCCAGTAAATATGCAAATTAGTGTGCCTTATTGTTAAGTGTTACCATGATGTAGTTCTGTTGCCGTCATCATGCTGGGACCTCTAGCTGTCAAGTGATTATGGAAACAAACGGACAAAATGAGTTTCCTCCGTAGGGTGGCTTGGCTTAGCTTTGGAGATGGGGTAAGGAGCTCGAACATTTGTATGGAGCCAAGAGTAGAGCTGATGTATGTATTTTCATCCATAAAGTTGTGCTGTGAGGATCGGTGTTACAAAATTAATGACTTACACTCTCCAGCCACTTTGTATACAGCTGTTCAACTGCTTGTTATTGCAAATCTAATCTAATCTAATCAGCCTATCACATGGCAGCAACTCAATGCATTTAGGCATGTAGACATGGTCAAGACGATCTTCTGAAGTTCAAAATGAGCACCAAAATGGGAAAGAAGGTTGATTTAATTGACTTTGAACATGGCATGGTTGTTGGTGCCAGACGGGCTGGTCTGAGTATTTCAGCAAATGCTCATCTACTAGGATTTTCACGCACAACCTTCTCAAGGGCTTACAGAGAATGGTTCAAAAAAAGAGAAAATATCCAGTGTGTGCCAGTTCTCTGGGCAAAAATGCCTTGCTGATGCCAGAGGTCAGAGGAGAATTGCCAGACTTGTTCGAACTGATAGAAAGGCCACAGTAACTCAAATAACCACTCATTAAGACCAAGGTCCCTGTGTACTAATTGAATATAATTTAAACGCCACAGACTATCTGAGCATTGTTGCTGACCAAGTCCAACCCTTTATGACCAGTCTTCCCATCTTCTGATGGCTACTTCCAGCAGGATAACGCGCCATGTCACAAAGCTCATATCATCTCAAACTGGTGTCTTGAACATGACGATGAGTTCACTGTACTCAAATGGTCTACACAGTCACCCGATCTCAATCCAAAAGAGCACTTTTGGGAACTGGAGATTCGTCTCATGGATGTGCAGCCGACAAATCTGCAGGAACTGTGTGATGCTATCATGTCAATATTGACCAAAATCTCTAAAGAAATGTTTCCAGCACCTTGTTGAATCTATGCCATGAAAAATTAAAACAGTTCTAAAGGCAAAAGGGGGTCCAACCCGGTACTAGTAAGGTACCTAATAAAGGGGCCGGTGAGTGTATATCCATCTCTCTGTCAGATTTAATTTGTGTTGTCACCTACGTGTCCCTTTGTATGAGTGATGGGTGCTAAGCACACAATGGCCTGGATTTATGGATTAAGAGGATAGAGGTAAGACGCTCCCAGAATCCAGGTTTGCCAAATCCAGTGTGCCAAATCTACTGTGTGGCACACTGGAGGGTACGTAGTGATCAGTGGAGATAACTGGACTTTTTTCAGCTCAGTTTTGGGACAAAAATAAGGTGAGCTTTGATACACCAATGTCTGAACAGTTGCAGATGCTGTCCGTGAATTGTGAAGCTCAACAATTTTTCAGCAAGAATTGACGCTAAACTCTCTTAACTTTTCAATTATTCTCTAAAAGTCTGTGCAGTCTCTTTTCATTGTGTACTAGAAGTGTTGAGTTCCACTTTTTCATCTTAATCCTGAAGGCTTTTGAAGTCCTGCCTATCACGTCTTCGTCCTTGCAGGCAAACGACATCATCGTCTGTCGTTGCCCCATCGTTTTCCTTCCCCTACTTCCCTGGTGAGACTCAGATTCCCTCCCTGCCACCATGGTGGTTATGAAGATGAAGTTCCCCTTCCAGAAAAGAGTGCAGCTCGCCAAGGGACTATGGCTCCTTTCCTTGAGTGGCACAGTGGCTGGAGCTTTAACCTTCAGCCTGGGCTGCATCCTCAAGACAGAGCTGCTCAGGAGAGCGGAGGTACTTTCTAAGTCTAATGCTATGACTACTATCACTTTTATCAATGCTTTACAGTTTACCTGCAAAAGTGAGAGACATGAAATGAGGATTTTTAACTGCAACTCTGAAGTAGTGTATGTAGTCCAAACTAAGTTTCTACCTTGAAGTAAATTCAAATGCATAGCTTGTCATAATCAGAACATACCTGATAGATAAAGTATAATTAATACAGTAGTAGCCTGTAGATACTTAGAGAGAGAGGAACGTAATATTTTTATGTTGAAAAGTGACGTAGTTGATTATACCCTAGAGTGGCTCAGCTGACAGACACAAGTTGTCCGTCTTGATTAAAACCATCTGGGAGAATTTGTGGAAAAACTGTAAAAAAGGATAAATTAAATTTGATAATGTTTTAGAAAGTCCCTTGTTAATCGAGTATGTAAAAGAGTGAGTTACACCTGTGACCTGTTTTTATGTCCCCACTCATCATTTAATAAACCAGGCTTTGTCAGTTGAAATAAACTAATTCTCTATTTCAGAACACTGTCATTTCAAATGAAAGTATTTAAAAAACCTACTGTTCATTTTTTAAACTTTTGAGTTGAAGAAGCTCTTTGTAATCTGATTTAATTGTTATTTTAGATTTTTTTTAAAGGTTTTACTTTTAGGCTTTTTATGCCATTATTTTAGAGATAGGACAGTGGATAGAGGCAGAAATAGGGGAGAGAGCGGGTGGGAATGACATACAGGAAAGGAGCCACAGGTAGGATTCGATCCCAGGCCGCCTGCTTAGGGGACTAAAGCCTCCGTACTTGGTGTACATGCACTAACCACTACAATACCTGTGCCCCATAAGTTTGAATAACAATGGTTATGACAGCACCCTGTTATTATGCCTTTAAAAAGTGTAGATTTTCATGTAAATATAATGAATAATAATTAAATTAATCGGCGAATAAGCAACACTTAAACAAATAATTTCATGTCATGTCACTGCGCCTATTTCATTGTTTGTTTTTTTACACCACTAATGTTCATCCCATCAATTTGCAATGAAGAAAATTCAGGGCAATAAAAATCCTCTTAGACATCTAACCTAGTCCTACCGGATTTTGTGCAATAATTTGGGTTTCTTTAGTAACCTTACACACATTTTTTTCACCCTGTAAGGTTATTCAACTATTATTCTTTATAAAATGATCCAACAAATTTAAACTTTTACTAAAATCATCATTCTTGACTTAACTATCTAATGCAGAAACCAGAGGCATGTTGTTTTCCAAAGACTTTTCTTGAAGACTCTAATGTATTGTATGAAACCTCAATGGGTTGTAGGACATTAAAACCTTTGGAAAATTTGCAGGTCATTGGAGAAACAATTTTTGACCTGTCAGTGTTAAATTTGACCATTTTAAATAATTGACCGTAGAAATCTACTCCACGTCTCCTCAGTAACTCAGTGTTACTTTAGGAGCCCTTGAGCTAAAAAGCTATCATGGACGTGAGCTGCTCAGTGCTCAAAGCTGATTCATCTGAGAGGCTCTCAATTATGAATGATTATCTGACTGATTACCAGAGATTGCCTGTTTAAATTAAGGTTTAACCTTCAACTTGTTCTAACTTCCAGGGTTCAACAACACACTGATTGTGTAGATCTCAAAGCATGTTGAATGAATGTTAAAACACAGACTTCTTCACAAATTATGATGGCGGTTTTTGCCACTTGAGAGGGTTGCTTTGTAGCTTGATTTATACAATCAAAAAAGCCAATAATAGAATAATAGCCAATAATGGGTAAAGTAGTCTCACCTTTTTTCCAGAAGAGAGTCACGTTTCTCTTTTTGAATTTCTGTTACACATCAAGGAGGACTGCCATCACACATTGTTTGAACATACGAGCTCTCAAGACTTTCCTTTTTGTCAAAGCTTTAATTATAAATCCAACTGTATTATTTTATTTGTACATATGGTTAAAGTAAGGCACAATCCACCTATAAGTTTACACCCAGACATCCATAACTGCAGCAGCTATAAATATTTCTCATTACTAGTAACATACAGTACAGCTTCAGTTAGGAAAAAGAGCTGCAATAATAGGTATAACTTTGCTTATTTGTGAGTGTTTGGAAGTTGATGTTAAACATATATTTCAGTTGATTTTAGGCAAAAATCATCAGAAATGATACATATACCTGCTTATATAGCTTTTTTTGGGGGGGGGGGGGGGTCTTTTATTTATCCATTTATTTGAGGGACAAGGCATTGACTCGGAAATCAGGGAGAAAGAGAGTGGGGGCCACAGGTCGGATTTGAACCAGAGCCCCTTGCTTATAGGACTGTGGCCTCTGTACATGGAGCGCAGGAACGAACCATAGGCCACCGGAGCCCATCCATCCATCCATCTTTTATCTATACTGCTTTCCCATTCGATCCCAGCTGTCATTGGGCTAGAGGCAGGGTACACCCTGGACTGGTTTGCCATGTCTTTGGACTTGCTTACAGCAAACAGATAGGATTATTACTGATAACATGTGTGTGTGACTTACTTACAGGTAATGGATAACTCAAACATTCATGTGGTGCCCAACACCCTCATGATTGTTGGTCTGGCCTCTTTGGGTATCAACTACTTTGCTTCAAAGATCTGTCAGGATGCTCTGGATGCTGACCAATTTCCTCGCTGGAAGAAATTCCTGAAGCCATATTTTGCCATCTCTTCTTTCTTCACTGTCCTCATGCTGCTCGCAGTCATCATGAGCTTTGCAATGACAGGCAGTCTGGAGTTTTCCCTGAAGCTTGGCCTGAGGAATGGCATCCGTTTCTACAAGGATACAGACACCCCGGGCCGCTGTTTCCAGAAACAGAACATTGACTACCTGCAGATGGCTTTTGAGTGCTGTGGAAACAACGACTTCAGGGACTGGTTTGAAGTCCAATGGATCAGCAACAGATACCTTGATTTCAACTCTAAGGAAGTGAAAGAGTAAGTTTCCCAGAAACTATTTATGAATATAAAAGGGACATCTTTTTACAGGCTTTCATACAAAAACAGTAATAGAATAACATGTTCACAATCTGAAGCATATCTCTTCATTGTTTCATTAGCCGCATCAAAAGCAATGTGGACGGCCGTTACTTGGTCGATGGAGTCCCATTTAGTTGCTGCAACCCTACCTCTCCACGGCCTTGCATCCAGTATCAGCTCACCAACAACACTGCTCACTATAACTATGACTACCAAACTGAAGAGCTCAACATCTACCTCCGAGGCTGCAGAGAGGCCCTGGTCAACTACTACATGGGACTGATGAATACCATTGGTACCGCAGTGCTGTCAGTCTTCCTCTTACAGGTGAATTATGATGAGAATTACAACAGTATGTAAGGCAGAGGGTAGCTTAGTTAAGGCATGGACTTTTTGGGGGTTGGTACAGATGCTATACTAAATGTAACATTGTGCAATGTCTGTGCAATGTCAAAAACTGTATTGCAATATCCTACCATTGTACAGTATGATCACAGTTAGCAATGCATGCAAGGCTGAGCGTGAGCATCAGTTGATTACTTATTTATGCATTGCATCAAAGGCCACAATTCATATAAATCCATCATTCACCACTCACTAGTCTAAGTTGCTCCTTGATGATGCTCTCTATTGTAAACTGATCGACTTCTAACCCACTCTCCATTTTCTCCACCTTCCTCCCTTCGCTTCAGGGATCTGTGCTGGTCAGCTTGCGGTTCCTGCAGACCTCAATGGAGGCAGTGGCAGGGAAGGAAAACACTGAGATTGAGACAGAGGGGTACTTGCTGGAGAAAGGAGTAAAAGAAACCGTCATGGAGTTTGTCGACCCTTTAATGAAGTTCCTCCTGTTCACAAACAAGGTGGAAGAGGGCGAATCGACCAGCGCAGCTACAACCTAAACCACAAATGATGTAGTCACAGAGAGGGAAATGAATAAGGATTTTAAAAGTTTTATAATAATGAAAGTGTCCATGAATTTGAAAGATTAAGGGGAAGCATTTTCTATTTTGAGATGACCACCACTGGTCAAATTATTGTATATTTTGTAGTTTCACATTCAAATTACATACACTGACTGCAAAACATATAGCTTTACCCAAAGAAGTTACTGTATGATTTTCACTGTTTAGAATTTATTTTAAATAACCCTTATTATGAATATTGTGCTTAATATTATTCACCACATTCTTTCACAAATACACCAAATCCTTTCCAATAATAAATTTGACTGTGATATCATTAAAATCACTCTCACAAGTCTTGGTTATAAAAGCAATAACACAACACCAATCAGTCAGCAGGGAAACAGAATGAGGTAGTGTACACAACGGATGTTGATCATACAGGATGTAATGCTGACTGGAGAGACATAAAGCACAATGCTCCACTGTGTAACAGGACTGTGACATTATATAACTTATTAAAGTTTGGAGTTACTTATTGCCTTATGAAGTGGAGTCACTCATTGCCTTTTCTAATGCACATGCTAGTATCTTATTGCTTCACATGTCAGATGTCATCCTCTAGAACAGGAGCTCCTAGGTGTTTATGCAACCCCCTTTCTCTTCTTGCTGTTACTGTAAGTAGCAGGATTAAAAAGATTGATTCATCAACAATGTCCCTAATGCAGTGAAAGCCATTGAGTGTGTCCTCTGTTCTGACACCTTTGTTTAAGCTTTTAATCCCATTTGTTAATACTGAACCTGCTACCCTTGCAAATATACACCTGTGTCAGGATACAGTCAGGGGGTGTTTCCACAGTGTTGGCCAGTGGTAGCATGTCCCCTTCCCTCACCCCTCCCCTAGAAAATCTCACGGGCCATCCCAGGTGCTATCCCAAAAGCCTACACTATGATTTGCACATCAGTTTCATAAGACAGGTGCATAGGAATGAGTCCAAAACATTTGCAAGCAAACTCCTGCACACTGTCTTACTTGCAATTAACTCATTTGCAATGTTGAAATGAAAGAGAAACATTTGCAACAAATGTAATTTTGCACATTAGACAGTATGCAGAAGTTTGTTTGAAATGTTTGAAATAAAGTGCTTTCAATTGTGACTTTAGATAAACATATTCCTTTAGGAATTTAGCTAAGGAGGTTTTTACTTACTACTATTCTATTATGTTACTTAAAAGAAGATATAGTAAGTGTAGGCATATATATTAATTGTAAACGTGAAGAGTTTTATCAAAGGTCCTTTAACACACTGGAGTGACCTTCTGCAGCTATAGGCAGACTTAAAGACTTGACCTAAGTCAGTACTCTCATATGGTGGATTCTGCTGTACATATAAAAAAAATCACAGTTGAAAATGAAAGATTTTCCCTATTTTCTACTTGTAGATGATCCCATATTCACATCATGTTTATTGAACTGTGTAAGTCATTGATGAAATGGGGAGAGTGATTCAGTCCTAACTCTTGAAATATTTTCAACACAACATATTCTTATAATATTCTTTTAATATATTTTTTTCTTTTTGATGAAAATGGAAATTGTTCAGAAGTTAGATGCCTCTAATAATCGTATTTGTATATTTCTTCTCCAAAAGCTCGATTTCATCTAGGCCTATGTGTAGTGAAGGCAACCTTAGTATTATCTTATCAAATGTTAATGTGCCTTTCATCACATTTAGGATCGCTTGAGGAATTGCCGTAATAACTGTTGAATATTGTGTTTTTGTGGATTCAATATTAAACTTCTCCATGAAATCACTGTATTCGAGAAGATTCCCTCCTGAATCTATGTAAAATGGACCAAATAGCCCTCTCCACCCAATCATGAAAACATAAAGACTTTCGTTTAAACAAAACACATCTTATTCCATATCGGGCAATAGTGTGGGGTACAATTTTGTAAATAGGCCAGTTTCCAGTAAAGACGGACCTGCTGATGAATTTTCGACAACTAAATGGCAAGTTTAGAAACACAAAAGTCCCATCTCAAAATAAATTATATTCCTCCACAGTTATCAAATACTTTAAGAAGGAATATTAAACCAGAAAGTATTGCATATGCGTTGTTGCGTGTGAACGGACTGCTCAGCAGATAACATCCGCTGCCTGAGTAGTTCAGATGAAATGACGTTGTGGTCACATGACGTGACGACGACGCGCTTTTATATTTTAGACTTTATGTTCAAATCATTCTCAAGATCAAACCTTTTTAAACGCTTTCGTTTGAAATGTACACAGGCTGTCCGTCATTGTTACTTCAAATTATCTCATTATGAACCCTTTGAAATATCCACTTTAAGCTATTTCAAGGCTCATTATTCATTGACTTTTCCAGCTGAGTGGTGTTTTGTCATTTCCAGGCGGAATGTCACGCCCATTAAAGAGTCGTTCAGAAAGAACCGATCATCCGCCGGTTTCTCACTAACTGTTGCAGCTGCCCGGAAAGCTAGTTTTAGACAACTGGCTAGCCGTAGTCAGGGCAATAACAGCGGGTTGCTGACTAGCTTCTGTATTTACCTAACACATTTGGTAGGATCTCATCCAGAGTATTAGCTATAAGTGGAGGGAATTAAGCAGAAGTGACAGGTAGGTGGTCGACAGAGACATTTTTGTTCCTTCGTTTACTATCAACACTACAGTATGTGAGACTGTTGGGCAAAAACCCAGAAGATAGCTAGCTGGTGAGAAAACTGTTATGAACTGATGACTGACATCATTGTTATACCTCAAGTAAAGTTAATGTTACAAGGACAATGTAAAATATGACCCTGAAACGTTTCATGACAGTAGCTAGCATGGTTGGTTTCCTTTGAAATACACTTTAAGAAATTGAGTTAAAGTGACGCTATGTGGTTTCCAGAGACTTTCAGTTGTTGTTTGAGTATTTTCAGGGGAAGTCAGTTTTACTTGGATTGCTAACTAGTCCTCGTCCCAGCAGTATAAGATACACTACATAAAATATATCGTATCTCTGTGCTTTATCTCTGTATATACATGTTCTATGTCTTGACGCTATAATAACAATGCTTTAAATTATATTCATACCATGTGAACTGGAGTAGACCAAAATAAAATGTAGGTGTTACATGATAATTTAACTACTATAGGGTGAGGTCAACAGCAGTCGACTTAGATTTTCTTGTTGTACACAGGGTCTTTTCCAATCTACTACCACATGGTGTCGCTGGTGCACAGTGAAGCAGGGGCTATATTAGTTTGATTACTGTTAAATTAAGCATAGCTAAAGAAAGGGTATGAGATAGACCTGCCCACTGTAATAAGCTGATATCAGTCTAGTCACCTCTGAAGCATTTGCTCGGGCTGATGTCAGAGTGATCAACACATACAACCAGACCATAGACTCTCAGTAACAGCCAACATTTGTGCAGCTATGACGTCACATGGATAACTCTGACTTTAAGATATCATAAAGTTAAGGGTTAAAAAAATCCTTTCCTATCGCACATATATTTCAAAGAAGTCCCTATGTGTCCCGTAAGACACTTTAGCTTCGGATGCCTATGTAAATGAATTCTGCATGGCAGCTGTTTATGTTTACTTTTGTAGGTGGAGAGTCTATCTCAAACATATGAGCTATTGAGCTTTTAGAAAACTTTTCCCATCCAGGCTCCCAGACCTATTTTTAGAGCCGTTTCTAATTCATGTTGTGCACATGTTGTGTTTCTGTGTATATACTCTTGAGTAATTTGGACTTGTGTTTCATGTTAGAGATGGAAGGAGATGACTGCAATTTTCCTCCTGATCCATCAAACGATCACTCGCAAAGAGGAAGTGTTGCTTCTTCTGCAACACTTTCCCGTGGTAGGTTGCAAGAAATCTTGATAAAGCTATCCTCAACAACATGAATTATATTTTTTCTTCTTTTCTCTCTTTTTTGATGTGTCATACTTTGAGTTAATTTTGTGTGGTTGTGTTCTCACAGCTCAAGATGTCCTTATATACCTGTTTGGTGACAGCGCAGTACACTTAACGGTAGAAGGGCTTGGCAGTGTCAGCGTGCAGGAGTTGGGTCGCAGTGTTCGTGAGGCTCTCCATGTTCCTGAGTCTGCACAGGATGCTTTTGCCTTCTGGCTTTGTTCTCCGCTGCTCGGTATGTACTTTTTTTCCTCCCACTATTTACTCAGATAAAAGCTGCAAACATTTATCTTCGAGTGCTATCATATAAGAATGTAGATGTGTATATATGAGTTTTCTTTCTCTGTGAAACCTCAGAGTCTGGCTACAACAGATCACCAAATGTGATTTTTGTTGTGCGAGATGCAAGACAGGAAGTGCTTCTAGATGCCTGAACCGGCTTAATTAAGATCGACTAAGTGCTGTGTTGCTTGTATTATCTATAAAATGGTACAAGGATCAATTATATATGTATACCTAATGTATTTTACTGAAAATGGTATTATTTAGTTGAAACATTATGTTAGCAACAGAACATCAATTGCTATTTTTTTATGGTTTGAAGTTTGAAGTGGCTATGTACTTTTTTCAGATGATTGTACCTTACATCAGTGTAGGCAGCTCCAGTAAAACAATAACAACACAAGAGTTAGAGTTGGAAAACAGACACATCTCACCGTGTTACATTTGCCTCCCACTGACTCCTCAGATTTGCAGCTGAAAGCGAGACATCAGCCGTACAAACTGTGTCGGCAGTGGCAGGACTTACTGTATCGGTTCACTCTGGCCTCGGAGGAAGATATTTCACAAGGTGAGTATGACAATTACGTCAGTGTCTTTATAGGCACTAAGTGTTCTGCAATTTAGTCCAAACTCATCTGATGAGGAAACATAGATTCTTAAATCAAAGTAAGGATTGGAGGACTCTGCTAATTTCTTATCTATGCAGCCAAGTTTGTCACAGAGCATTTCTGCCTAACAAAGACAGGAAACAATTAACAAACTCTCCAGTGCAACTACACAGTAGTACTGTGTCTAATAGTCACATAAAATATGCCAGCTTTGGTTAAAACTATGGAAAAGTGTCTGTAAGAAATGTGATTAGTCACTAGCAGTATGGAAATGTTGTGTTTGAGTTACTCAAATACTGCTCAGGATAAGGGCAGTAAATACACCTTTGATTCCCTCAGCAGCCTGCTTTGTAAAACACTCTGTGTGTCTCTGTATGCCAAGCAAGACCTGTTTCTCTCTGCAGTTGCTCCCTGTGGATTTGTAGCTTATTTATATATTTTTGTTTTGCTCAGTAGCTTTCTCAGTGTAAATGACATTTAAAGAGCTGTGGGATTTGTTTGGAATAAATCAAAGATTACTGAGGGAGTTTGTATCCTAAGCAGTAAACACCTGTTGCTTAACAAACAAAGTGAAGGTAGGAGCACAAGGAAATATGTATGCATCAAGCAGTATGAAGGGAAGGAGAGTTTACAGTTGCTGCATTTCTTTTGACGTGTCAAGCTCAATAACCTAAATGAACAGTGAACACATACGTTTAGACATCTTTAAATATTTATGAATTGTAGAGTAGTTAGTGCTTTTTAGACATTTTCCCCTCCAATCCATCTGTTTTTTAACAATATTATTGGAATCACTTACATGGAGGAGTGATTTTTATCAATCCTGCCCTGATACGATGCAGCAGTGACCACGATATCCTGTGCAAATGATAAACCTGAGCATTAAAAAACAGAATGTTCAATAGTTACTCTGTATGTTTAAAAATGAACTAGCCCATGATACAGAGGCTCCAGTGTAACTTAAGCAAAACTTCAGGTCTAGTTCTAAAATATCAAAGTCAATGTAAAGAGAGCTGAAACAGTTCTTCAACAAAAAGGATTAGTTGATCAACAGTACAATTATTGTGCATAGTTAATAATAGTTAATCGTCATTTTTCAAGCAAACATCCAAACTATGGGCTACTACAGGTCAGGCTTTATGTGCTTGGTAATCTCTGTCTTATGTAGAGTCAAACTTCTGACTATCTTTGGACTTTTGAAGAATAGTTGGACTGAAAAAGCAGAATCAGAATCTTTTTTGTTGGCCAAGTATTTGGAAACATTTAAGGTGTATGACTCACCCTTTAAGTTTTTCCTTAGTGCATATCTGTTTGTCTTGATTCTTCTTCTTCTTCTTCCTGCATCTTCCTCTATCTCACTTTTCAAGCCCAGCACAGTTTCAGCAGACAGCTGTTCAACATGAGTCTGGTTCTGCTCAAAGTGTTTTCATTGCCACTGTAACGCTGCTAAATGTTGATTGGTACTCATGATGGATTAATGTTGGGTCTTTGAAGATAATAAAACAATGAGTAAGGTTTTTCATCCGCTCTCTTGTAAATTGTCTTAAGATCACATTTGTTATGAATTGGCGCTATCCAAATAAAGATTGATTGATTGTCATCTTCTCGGTTTTACAGAAGACAGAAATAGACATAAAACAATGTCAACATTATCCTTGTTGTTTTTATGAACATTTTGTTCACCTTGTGACACTCTAAGATTTACAGGAACCCTTGCTGAGCAATGTGTTATATACACTTAATATAGTGTGGCATTCTAAAGAAGAAATGTATTTGAATGTGCTTATTGCTACAACTTCCTGTCCAATATACTCAGTGTGGTGTTGTCTGTCCCGCCTTTGAGCGTAAAAAGACGATCAGCCCACACTTATCTATTTGTGATGCTGTAGGTCCTTTCAGTAGGACAGGTCTGCAAAGTGCATTAGAAAAACTGTCATAGCTTTTCTTTTCTTTTTAAATCACCAAAATAATTACATAATCCTTTAACTGTTCTGTTTCTGTGTGGAGAAGAGAGGGTTTCCTCCCACACTAAAGGAGAGGACAATAAGGTGTAGCAGAGTGGGTGGGATGGGGCTTGACTGGCAGATCCCCCCCCTCCCCCCCCTCCACCACAGTGTTTGTCTCTATACTCTCACTCCTCCACTGTGGGATAAAACCCACTCGGTAACAAATGGATAAAAGATAATAAAGATAGTCGCCTGTCCCTAATGCATCATTGTCCTCTGCTTTTTCCTCAGATGAACCGTTTCTCCAGTACCGCAGAAACGTGTTTTATCCTAAATCTAAAGAACTTCAGGTACTGAAAAGATGTATTTATGTAGATATGAGTGAATTATAAAAGCATTTGTATCTATCGCTTCATATTTAGGACTCCGAGTCTGTATTGAAGTACACAATCCAGAGTGAGCTAAATGTGGTCACTGTCTCCGTCCTGAGCAGATAGATGATGATGGCGTCCTGAGACTTCTGTACGAGGAGGCCAGGAGCAACATCCTCACAGGTCGATACCCCTGTGATCCCGAGCACTGGACGGGTCTTGGAGCCTTGTCACTCGCTCTCGAAGAGGGAACCGGCCTCGACGATGCACATTTTACTACTACTGTGAGGTAAATCAAGAATGTTGACCATACTCTGGTCGTTGGTTGTAAATGTTTTGTTAAAAATACTGTGGATGGTTGCATTGCTGACAATTTGGCTTCTTTTAAAGCGATAGTTGAAGATACCAGCTTTTCCCCCCTGCGTGCAGTCTTTATGCTAAGCTAAACCAGCTACCACCTGGCTGTAGTTTTTAATTGTACTGACAGAAATGAGAGTGATTTTTTCTCCTAATAGACCTTTTTTTTGGCTCTACCACTTACTCACAGTTGCATTTTGTGAAGTTCCCATTTGACCTGGTTTTAGTTCTCCTTTTTTAGAAAATGAAGAAATAAGCCCATGACCCTCATTTTGTCCAACTTTGAGAGGGTGCCTCTCTTCAGCTTGATAAACTGTAAAGAATAGACTTGCTGAAAACACAACAAAAATCCATGACCCTCAACCCACATTCTCCTAAGTGTTGCTCACAGAATGAGCAGCTTAAAGTACTTTGGGACAATCAGCGACAACAAGCAGCAATTTGATGAAAATCTACAGGCATTGTGAAAAAGGTCAACAGTGTCTCTTGAGTTTAGAAGCTTTGATTTTTTTTTTGAACGTCAGCAACATTCACATTGTGTCACAGCGGGGTTTTTCAGGTGATTGTTAGTTAGTCGGTGTCAAGTACAAGAATGGGTGAGATGACATTTTTGATTGGAGTGGGATGATCATGGGAATATGAGTCTTTTTTTCTGTGTAAAGCCTCTTAAGACTTGATTGTGATTAAGCTTGTAGAATGAATGATACCCGACAGGGCTCCTCTAACACTGCACAATGTACTACTGCTATATTCAAGGAGTTTAGTCACCACAACCCTTTAATAGATACTCATGACACATGTTACAGGCTGCATACAGATAGCAGGGAGGACAGATATTTACAAGGGGGTCTCATGATTCTACACTTATCGAGCTCTGATAAGGTCTGGGGTTATGGTCTACTTCCCTGTGAGTACTTGACAGGTTTGTACTTTAAATTAGGGTTCTCAGTTGGCTGTGACATAATGATCAAAACAAAAATAAAGGAAATAACCACTTCCTTCCGAAATGATGAGAATCATGTTCTGTTTTCTTTATTTATATAAAGACCCGTTATATGATCACAGGTAGAAACTCTTAACTATGGATGTGATTCATTGCTACTTGATGAAGTATTTCCCCCCTGTTCCTTGTAAAGGCCCTTTTTCTCCTGTCATTCCAGTAATTGCAGTTAATGCAGTATAGTGGGCTCTGTTCAGAAACATGAGGAAATCACATCTTTATGCAATTTTTTTTTCTTCACAATATGGACGAGGGAAGAAATAGAGACACATGTGACCGACAACCAGTTGATCACATTTTATAATAATGATAAAGCCTCTATTTCATACGTGAAATGTGTAGCTAACGCAGGTCTGTTTGTCACTGTGAACAGAAACAAGTATGTAGTGGGGTCTCAAACTTCACTTCATTCTACAACTATAGATTAACATTAGGCTTTATTATTATTATTGTTATTGTTATTATTAAAGCTCTCTTGAGGAGTTTTTAGACTAATGAAACAAACCTAAATTTATATTGATCCTTCTATATGAGCTACAAAAGCAAAATGATCATTAGAGAGAAGATTGATTGTCTCTATTTAGCTACTAACTGTCACCCCTGAGGTTGGTGTCAATCCAGGCAATAAACAGCACACTGCCTGGACATCTGGTAAAAAAATCATATATATTTTTTTATACTCTATTAATCCTGAAGGTGAAATTTGGTTTAGCACTCTGTTATTGAGAGACATGCTACTCAAACACACAGACTGGAAACATGGACATGCAATAATGGAGAGATGTCAGAGTGGTGCTGTACACAGAGAGCGCACCTGAGCAGTGGGGGGTTCGGTTCTTTGCTCAAGGGCACTTCGGCAGTGCAGAAAACACTGCTAACACATGTACAGGACAAGATCAGCAAAGAGAGAAATTGCCCTGCTTTGTCTACAGGGGGCACCAAAGTGACCCAGCCCAAAGGTTCCTCATAGGAGCTATAAAGTTATAGCTGAAGTGTTCACCTCTATACACCTTTTGGTTCTCTCTTTCTTTCTCTCTGCGTACATTTAGTTTCAGATGATGTTTTTTTTAGAGACATGTTGCACATGTTTATTTGTGTTTCCAGCTGTTATTTGAGATCCATTCAGAAGTGTCACTGGAGTCACATGTTGAGACACATTCTAATGCCAGGTGTGAACAGACGTACTTAGATCTGTGTGCTTGTGATCAGATCAGTCAGAACACATTAACACCAGGTGTAAACAGGGCACTTGCCTATGAAACTGAACATCATGACCTGTAAATGATACACACTTTATGTCATCCGCTTCCCAAAGAGAGAAGAAGCTGTCCTCTTTTGTGCCGGCGCATGTTGCCATGGGGAGTGGAGGTTTGTTCTCCACTTTGAGAGGGAAGTCGAGCCGTCAGACGGGGCTGGAGCAGAACCTCTTGGAGGCATACAGAAAGATCAGCACGTCTGCTGGAAACGCTCCTGAGCCCACACAGCTCCTACACCAGTACCTCAACACATGTCACAATCTGCCTTATTACGGGTAAAAGCAATTTTAATGAAACAATTTTTTTTTTTAAATTTTTTTACCTTGACTCACTGCGCATACAGTACATTTTAGTTTAACATTGACCACAAATATAGGTGCGCTTTCTTCATTGGGGAGATTGACAAACCAGCGCAAGGGATTCTCCAACGGGGAAAACGCAAATCTGTCAACGTTGGGATCTGCCTCGAGGGAGTTTATGTTATGGATGTCAAAGAGAAGGTGAGCCCTGGGTTGTGTTATGTTGACATTTCTGTGAAATAATGACCCAAAAACTGACACTGTAGAAATACTGAAACTCTCCTAATTTTCATGCACACTCATTGTCTTGCAGCATGTGCTTCTCGGGCTGCATTTCAAAGAGCTTTCCTGGGACCACAGCTACCCGGAGGAGGAGGGCGACTCACACATTCTGTGGCTGGAGTTTGATGGAGAGGAAGATGGCACACCTGTCAACAAGCTGCTAAAGATCTACTCCAAACAGGTAAGAACATGTTTGTGGAATGAAATCATTGTCACACTTGTAGCTCCATTAACATCTGATTGGCTGAGTGTCATCAGGCAGCATGTACACTGTACCTCAGAACTGCTGAATATGCTGTGTTGATCAGCTGTTTTGTCACACCTTAACAAACTCTGCTGTGGTTTGAAGATAGTCTTAAGAATTTGTTGTCACGAGAGAGGGTGACAGATGAAGTCATCTTCTGTATGTCTTATTGCACCTGTCCTGATATGGAGAGGGGATCCATTGCCTTCTCTAGAGAGTACACTGCACCTGGTGTTACTGAGAGCTTCAGGGTCAGGTGCTGCTGCTGAGGCTGTTTAACTTCAAAGCAGCACAGCTCTTGATGTTAGAGTAAATTATGTTTTTGTGCTCACAAAGTCTATTTGATCCTGGGTCAGTGATTGTTGGATGGAAAATAATCATCCCAGCCACCAGATAGTGAAGAGACGTTACATAATAGTCGAGGAAGAAAGGCATAATCACAAAGGGCCTTTATCCAAAGCTGGCAATGTGAACTTTCATATGAATGTGGTTCAGTGATGGATCATCAAAAGGAGAGGATACTGACCATCAGTCTTAATCATTACTATTTTTTTGTGTATTTTCTGTATGTTAGGCTGAGCTAATGAGTGGCTTAATTGAGTTCTGCGTTGAGCTGAAGTCTGGGTCAGAGGGCGGAGCTGCAGCTGCAGCTGAAATGGATGGCGAGGCGAGTTCCCAACAGCCCGCCGGGCAGGATGACAGCAGCAAGAATGGACGAGGAGGACGGCGGGGGATGCTGCGCAGACAGAGCAGTGTTCTGTGCAGTCGAGTCCATTCTCTGAACACCATTAGCTACGTGGATAATGGTGAGTGTAATGAGATGCTGTTCCTACTAAAGTGGCTGTGTAATCTACAGTGCCCCATAACAAAGTACACTTATTATAGTGTGCTACAGAACACTTAAGTGTACTCATAAAAGGACTGAAAGTATTACACCTACAGGGTACTAAAATTCAACAACTACTGTATTTACTCATTATGCATACATAAAAACAAGGGCTTGTCTTTCAGTGAGTTTAGTGTACTTGACTGGACTATAAACTATATTTTAAGTAAGCACAACATACTACTGTATTCATTTGTTTGCTAATTCTTCAGTGAAATAAAAATTAAATACTTTTTACATTAATAGTAGTAGTAGAGTATTTGTGCATTCAAGCATACTCAAAACGTTCTGGCATATAACGTTAGATTATTTTTTGTAACACTTACCAGATTTGATTTTAAAGGTCCCATATTATGCTTTTTCTGGTTTTATATGCTCTTTAGTGTGTTTTCCAAGTGTCCTGTGCATGTTTAGGCACATCTATGTGCAAAAATTCAAAGTCCGCGGAAACGCAGCTTCTCCTACGTCCTCCTGTTAGCTGTAGCATTAGCCGCATGTAACGCTCAGTTCTAGCCCCCCTCGATAAAAATGTGTCAGTCCGACGTCATTGTCAGTGTGATATCACTGATCTAAGCCCATTGGCTTGTTGTGGCAAGCCCAGCAGCTCATGTTGTACGCCCATTAACTTCTGTAGCACGCCCACGATATGCCGTAGCCTGCGGCAGCACAGTAGTGCTAAGGTGCTAATGTTTATGCTCCCCTCGGACGGAGCCAGTGGCTGCATTCCCAATATAGTAAAAGAGGCTGGACATTTCCGAGAACCGTGCTGAGCAACTGACCAATTACGGCAGAGCTGACAGGCCGACCAATCAGAGCAGACTTGGCCCACGTGGGGCTCTGCAGTGGGGGCTCAGCAGAGCGTAGCTGACGGACTCAGGGCGTAGAGGGAGCAAGGAGGAGCAGTACATGAAAACAGACACTTTTTTCGGACTTTAGCTATTGTGAACGTACAAAAGTAGGAACATAGATTAAATATACGAACCCCAAAAAGGGCATAATATGGACTCTTTAAGTTTTAAAATACATTTAAAAGTCATCACTTTGAGAGAAAGAAATCTTTCACACATTTCATGGACCACACTTTATGAAAGTTTTCTATTGTGTCACTGTCTACTTCTTTGCTGATGCTGTCTCATTGTAATAACGTTTTTTTTTTTTGTCTTTTTTTCAGGAAAAGAAATCAAACGCTTGAAGCCAAAAAGAGCTGCATCCTTTTTCAGCCGGCAGCCGTCTGCAGCTGCGTACTCTGCTGTGCAGGTGACTGATAGTCTGGAACAGGGTTAGACTGCCTGATCAGCACACGCCTCTCAAAGACCAAAAACTGAACAATTGATTCTGAGATTGATACGTAAAGACTTTATACAAGCTTGAGACGTTTAACTGAACATGAACATGCAAAGGACCAAGTGAGGGATCTTAGTGTTGAGTTACAATATTTATCTTCTGAATTTGTGTATATTTAGAGAGTACAGTAATGTGAAAGACAATATCTACTAACAGTAATGCTTCCAAGGTTGAGGTTGAAGTGAGCTATTTATTAGATGGCAGTACATATCACACTCTGTGAGCAGTATATGATGAACCTTTAACATGAGTCTGAGACAAGCCTTAGAGAAATTGTTATGACCTTTCTGCAGTGCGCTGATGCTGCATTTTACTGCTATTATTCAAAGATGTAAGACCTCATGTGGGTAGAACCACTGCATTACCTCTTTTTGACATCTGAACATCAACATCACCTTACAATACATCCCATTTCATTCTAACTTAAAACATTAAGGAAGTCCTCCTTAGATGTGTCTGAGTTACCACAGACTGTTCACAGTCACCATGACAGACATTTTGAGGGGACGATCTAAGGGCGTGCTCGACTATTCTTCTCTTTCAAACTGCCAGTGCCTTGTTTTCATGAAACATTTTAGAGAAAGTACTGGTAGAAACGTTGAGTGGTGGCTGTTAGTGATCGTAAAGTCCTTATGGGAGCACATTTTTTGTGTTGCGGAAGTCTCTTGTAAGTATGATATGATTCATGTTTTCAGTTGCGTATTGTAGGAAGGCCATCCAGGTGCATATTTAATTTTCCTATTTTCAAGAACAGAAAAGAATTGATGCGGTTTAAACATGTTAAAAAAAAAAGCATTTTACAGCCTCCTGTTGTGGAGGTACAACTTCAAAGTATCCTCAGTGGGCCGAATGAAGGGATATGCCAAATAAAAATAATACAATAGGGAAGTTAGTAATAATAATGTAAGGTATGGGCCGGTTAGAATGTGATATTCAAAGTTGATCTTTGAAATCTGCAACATCAATTCATTTGAAAGCCATGCCCAGGTTCAACCTAAATATTACTGATGCAGTACTGTGCTTTGGACCTTTAACATGACATAGAACAGTCATTACTAAATCTGTCATCATCAAACTTGAACCTACATATCTTAGCAATCATGGTTGATATAAGTTGAATGAAAAGGGTCTTTACATTCAAATGATGTGGTTGCCTTGTACAGCTTTGTGTTTCTCCCTAAAGAAATACTAAATGCCACAGTTGATCTGAAAAAAAAAAAAAATTCTTGGACAATGTTTTTACTTACAGGCGACTATGTGCTCCATGCATACTGCAAAGATCATCTCAAGAAAATCATTCAAATTTACTGTTTCAATAAGAGTGTGTACTTTAAAGCAAGCCTATATAACAATGCTGCAACACAGTGTTCTACCTAAATGGTTCAGAGACAGATTTCAGTTTCCTCTGAGTCCCTCTGAACTCCACCTTAATGCGAACACCTGGCAGTTTTTGATCTTGACATTCAACAGGATCACCTCAATAAAAGCCATGACAGAAGGAGTATATCTTTATAAAGCTGCCTTCCACTTGAACATAATCTGTCCATGAGATTGAGCTCTGTCATGTATTCCTCATGATTCCCCTGAGCATGCTAACAGAATGTTTTGTACCTTTCTACACTTAATATTATCAGCTACTGTCTGTAACTGAACTGACTCAGTCCAGTATACTGTTGCTAACTAACACTATGCATGCCACATTGTAGAATAGGCATTCCAACAGACTACACATCATGTAATGCTGCACTATTGATACTAATACACTATTGAACATCTGCAGATGTTTTTGTATATTGTGTTAGCCGTTATGAGAATGCTTTTACTTTCATTTTTATATTCTTTGTACACAAGAATGAAGTGAAGAAATAGGTCATATCAAGCATCTTCTTCTCAAGCGGTCACTTTGCAGAAGCATTAAGTGCCTTTTTGTTTGTACTGAATTGGCATCTGAATGACTGGTGTTGCCCGGAAACAAGAAATACACATGCTTGGTGTTATTGCTATGGTTAATTTTTTTTTGTATTTTATCCCCCATGTTTTTTAACCAGACGTGTTTCACCTTTCCTAGCAGCTATGAGTTTGTTGATATTCTGGGTAATGGCACAATGTTGCTGTTGAACAGTGTGTTGTGATTCCTCTCAGTAAAGTGGTCAGTTATGCCTTCAGTCACATATGTCTAATGTGCTTTTATTAAACAAATATAAGAAAATGGGTTCATTTCTAGTGTGTTTACCACCTACAGTTCAAGTGCACTGCAACCATACATCAATATATTAAAAGAGCAGCATCTTCCATTTCATTTTAGTAAAATATAAAATAAATGTGCAAAGCTATATGTTGATCCATTTGTAATTTCTCCTGTAAAAACTAGTTGACATGGACCTTAAAAACGTTATTTGTTACAGTTGTTAATAACTCGAAAAAATACCTAAAGCAAATCACAGGTGGTATTTCTTCTGTTACACTAATGTCCATGATTGAATATATAAATATATATTCTATTCCTTTTTTTTGTCTTTGATCAAAATAATGAAAATTATTTTCTTCAAAATTGAAGCCAGCTGCCCTTTTGCTTTGGTTCAACTTGATGTAATTTCTTTTTTTTTTCTTAAAAAATAGTCTCCAGCATTCAGAGGTTCTTTTGAAGTCAACTGTCTCCCATCCTCACATCTGTCAAGTTACAGCTGTTTTTATTGGCTTTTTTGTTTATATATAGAACATTAAATAAAGATGCACAATTGTTAAATAAATCTATGTAAACCATAGACCATAGATATTAAATGTTGTGATGTAAACCTCTTATCATCGTGTAGTTATGGGCCGTGTAGAGCCTGACATGCGCACTAGAGCACTTTTCTTGTGACTACACGCAGTCTGACGACCGGCTGACGACGTGACACCGGATAGGTTACAAACCCGGAACAACTAACGATTTCAAGCTAGTTGCTTGTGTTGCCGGAGAAATATGACATTTTCTTATAATTGACTCCTAAAAATCATCATATTGGCAGACGACAGCTTAACTTCAAGAACAACAGTCGCTGTGAAGCAGAAAATTAACGATTTCAAGCAGTGGTTGTCAGTGTTCTTTTGCTCGTCATCTTTTGTTTATCGTCATTTCATTTGAACATTTCTCAGCTGGTCTGCGTACAGTAACGTAATAATGGAAGGTGAGGTGGACGGTCCGATGGTGGACGACTCCGGCAGGAGGCGCAGGGTGCACGGCATGCTGAAGATGTACTACGGGCTGAACGAGGAAGGAAAGGCCGAGGAGCAGCCGGACTCTCTGGATCCCTGCGACATCAACGGGCCGCATTTCGACCCTGAGCTCTTCCTCAACAAGGTGAGGGACCACTGCTGACACAAGGATATCCTACTACTCACACAATGCTCTTTTCAATATGTGCTCATAATGCTGTGTCATTATTGATAACTGAAGCTGCTAAGTGTTTAATCCAGACAGCTCAATATATAATCAGTCTGATTGTAGCTGTCTCTTGTTACTGCACACAAACAACATTACTCATAGTTTTATTTTCTATAATGTGAGTGTAAATGAATTAGAGAAATCTGGGTGTATAGGAATGGAAGAATCATAATATATCCAGCATTTACTCTACTGTGATGGTACACTGAATGACCAGCAGGGAGTATTTGCACCTGTTGCATGTACTTATGATCAAATCCAAACAGTAATTCAAAAGGCAACAGGACTTTCATTCCCTTTGAATTTAACTTTGAATTACAATGACCTGGATGACTGAGAACCTTCACAGATTTAATACAGAAGTCTGAATAACTAACAAACAAGAAGGGGATCAATTTCAGCTCTCAATTCTAAACATGCTTTAGGTAAGCTATTGCTCATTCAACTGAATTACCATTCCATCTCTTTACACTTTATATTTAAAAAAATGTTTTGGTTGTCACAGTAATGAAGACAGCTGTTATATGAAAGAAGAAAAACAGTATTTTACTATGTACTGTTTTAAACCTGTGTTTTGTGTCCAAACTCAGCTCAGACGGGAGTGCTCTCTGGCAGAGTTAATGGATCAGGAGACCTGCATGGTGAAGCAGATCCGCTCTTTGGACAGCGACATGCAGACACTGGTGTATGAAAACTACAACAAGTTCATATCTGCAACAGGTGTGGGGAAGTGTCACGCTGCATATTTTGTTGAATCTTGCTTTTCTGGTATTTTAATTAATGTTTTCCTCTTTATTGGTAGACACCATCAGAAAAATGAAGAATGATTTCAAAAAGATGGAGGATGAAATGGATTGCCTGTCTGCCAACATGGCAGCAATCACTGACTTCAGTGCAAGCATCAGTGGTACACTTCAAGACCAGCACACACAAATCACAAAGCTCTCAGGTAAGGAAAGTGGCTGTTTGTTGTTTTTTTTTTTTTTGTTGAGTGTTTTGGAAAAGGGTGTTTTCATGGTGATTATTTTCACATTTCTGTCTTGCCATGTCCATCCTCAGGGGTTCACACTCTGTTGAGGAAGCTTCAGTTTCTGTTTGAGCTGCCTGCCAGATTAAATAAGTGTCTGGAGCTGCAGGCTTACGCACAGGCAGTGAGATCCCACCGGCGTGCCCGCTGTGTGCTGGAGCAGTACAGCCACCTGCCCTCCTTCAAGGGGATCCAGGATGACTGTCACGCCATCATGGACAAGCTGGCACAGGAGCTGCGGCAGAAGTTCAGGTGGGAATCACTGCTTTCATTCAAATTTAATTCAGAGGCTTCTGTGAGGAAACACCACTAATTTTAGGAAAAATAAATTAATTAATTAAAGTAAAGTGAATGAAATTTAAAAAACCTCCATTTGTCCTTTTACTACGAGTTTTCAATTCTGCATTTAAGCCTCTATTGGGAGAGTTTCGACAGGCATTTTAGGCGTCAACTGCACCAATACAATATCATACATTTTTAGCCCTCAAATAAATAAACTTGTTTGCTTCTTCTCCCAAACAGTAGCTGGTCAACTTTTAAGTTGGTAAAATGTAGCGAAATATCAGCAATCAGTGTTTTCCAGATTTTAAAGGAGATCTATTATACTAACTTTCACCATTAATGATGTCAGTCTGTGATACCTATTGAGTAGCGTTGTGGGATGTGTAGCTCAACAACCTCCTTATTTATCTTATACTGGCGACAGTAAAATCCTTCATTTCAGACTCTGCCTGAAACGGTTCATTTCAGCTCCTGTCTCTTTAAGGCCCCCCTCCCCACATGCCCACTTTCCTCCTATTGGCCAGCTCTGTTTGCAGTTGCAGGGCAATTTGAGTGAGCTTCCTGATGTGCGAGTCATTATTAGAGCTGCCGGGGTTGTGAGACTTGACATGAGATTCTGGCCAAGTCTCGCAAAGGTATCGTAAGGTCTCGTTCAGTTCAGGAGGAAACCACGTCCGGGGATTACGCCAACAACTGTGTATGTTTGTTTAAAAAAACTTTGCTGAGGTTTAGTATGGACGTCCAACATCAAAACATTATATGAATGTATTTAAATATCGATCAGCATAATTGATCTCCTTTAAGGCGTTATTTTCAAAGTTTTAAAAGTAATAATTATTCAAATCAGTAATGAAACCAATGAAGGGTTTCTCCGACACATGATGTGTAGCTTGTCTGCTAGGTTAGATTCCTTCATTGGTTTGAGTCAGGCAGTGCAACAATGTTAGTAATCATATCACATCCATTCATAAATAGCATCGGTCCCACAGCTGTTATATTAATTGTATTATATTAGTATAGCAATTGTTGCAGAGGGGTACTCATTATCAGCCATGCTTAAGTCTATGTATGGCAATCTCTATTGGGGAGGGAAAATTGTACAAGAGAACACTTTCTCATTTCAGTGTAGCATATATTGTACATTTTTGTTACATTTTTTATTGCAAATATTCAGTGTTCAACTGAAACCTCAATCATCAATCATGTGTTGTCATGTAGTCATTTGGTTTTTATTATATTTTTTGCTTCCTTGGGAAAAAAAAAAGATGGAACAGATTTATCTGAGGTTGATTTTTCCATTTCTTGTTGATCAACTTGTTCTTCCTGTTCTGTTGTTTTCTCAGGGATGGTGGCTCAAGTGCCAAAGATTTATCCGAGTGTGTGGAGCTGTTGCTACAGTTGGATGAGCCGGCTGAAGAGCTCTGTGATAAATTCCTGAACCATGCACGCTCTCGACTGGAGTCGGACCTGCAGGGTCTGGAGGCAGAGATAAGACCGTACTCATCCGCCTCCTCCTCCTCCGTGAAAGATGCTTCCGCACGCAGGTCGCCATCTGCAGCGCCTGGATCTTCCACTGATAACTCCCCTAAAGCCAGCGCTATTCCTTCTCCCTCCTCAAACACCGACATCCTGGAATTCATCGACCGAGGCTGCAATGAATTTGTCAGCAGCTTATGCTTAGTTATCACATCCTATCAAGAACTATTTATCAACCACGCTCAGACTGGCGAGCTAGCTACTAAAAATATTCCTCAGATGGCGAATGCTAAGCTTAACGCCTTTGTGGATGATCTCGCTGCTCGCTATTTCTCGCTGGTGGAGCGGAGGATACAAGAGGAGAAAGGAGTCGCGGATAACTCGCTCCTGGTCCGTGCCCTTGATCGCTTCCACCGCAGACTTCAGGCCGTGACAAAACTGCTGCCAGGCTCTTCCGTACCAAACCAGGGGACTGAGATAGTGGTACGAGCGGCAACAGAGCGGGTCAAGCAGTACCTGTCAGCCCTGCAGAGCTTCTACATGGACAGCCTGACAGATGTGAGGCAGGCCCTGGCCACGCCTCGGCTCTCTGTGGCTAGTGCTTCTGTTTCTGGAGGCGGGGCATTCCCAGGGGGCATGGCCTCCAGCAGAGACTCTCCGACCAGCCTGCCAGAGCTGCTCTCCTCCCTGTCATCCTCGATTCTCAATCAGATAAAGTCAGTGCTGGCATCAGTGCATCTCTTCACAGCTAAAGACATCACATTCTCCAATAAGCCCTACTTCAAGGTGAATACTTCATTTCCTTGCATTTGCCAGTAAATTTATCAGTGTGCCCCCCAAATATCCTTCTCTGATGAACCCCACGACGCCACACCTCTACTAGATGCTTTTTCAGATTGGTGTGGACTTGTGAGAGCAAACATTATTTCTGTCTCATCTTCTCCTCACAGGGGGAATTCTGCAGCCAGGGTGTGCGTGAGAGCCTGGTGGTGAGTTTTATAAAGTTTGTGTGCCAGTCCTCTCGACAGTTTTGTGAGACTGCAGGAGACAAAGGAGGTTCGACTCCTCCGGCCCTTCTGCTGCTGCTGAGCCGCCTCTGCTTGGACTACGAAACCTCGACTATCTCCTACATACTCACTCTCACAGATGAACAGTTCCTCGTGCAGGTAAAACAGCTTGTCACCTTTTATAGATTCAGTATGTAAAAACCAACAGTTACTCCCCTGGCATCTACATACAGGTCTTCCTCTTTTTTTACTTTTCAGCACCACAGTCCTGTAACAGCTGTCACAAGTTTATGTGCAGAAGCCAGGGAGGCAGCACAGAAACTACTGAACCATTATGTAAAGGTAGGTTTTCACTGACTGGCACTTTTTGTACTGTGGGAAAACTGAAAGAGCTGTGCAGGAAAAAAAACTTTTTTTTGTTGTTTTATTCTGCAGGTCCAGGGACTGATTATCTCCCAAATGTTAAGAAAGAGTGTGGAAACACGAGACTGGGTGAACACAATCGAGCCTAGAAATGTCCGTGCTGTGATGAAGAGAGTGGTGGAGGACACCACCTCCATTGATGTGCAGGTGACACTTCATTAAGCCGCCTCTGTATCGCTCATTAAGCCTCCATTACCATGTGTAGATAGACTGTTTTATGAACCCTCTGTGCTCCGCCACAGGTCGGTCTTTTGTATGAAGAAGGTGTGAGGAAAGCACACAGCAGTGACTCCAGCAAAAGGACTTTCTCCGTCTACAGCAGCTCGAGGCAGCAAGCCCGCTACGCTGCCAGCTACACGCCGAGGTAAATCAGCTGCAAACACACCAGTGAGGTGATGACACTCAGAGCAGGTCACTTGTCAGTTTAGTTTGATTGTTGTTCAATGGAAGTGCTCTCACATTTTGAAAACGTTTTACTCCATCATGGATAGAATGAACAAGTCTTGGGCTTAATTGAGTCAATTGCCCTGATGTTAAAAGTCCATTATTATTCATGGAGTAAATATAACTCTAATCTTACTTCCTCTGACAGCATTCAATAAATAAATAACCTAACTAGCTAACAACGTTTTTTTTAGGTCAACTGCTCTAACTTGAGCAGCTCAAAGCACATGTTCATTTCCAGTCAATCTCTCTAGAAGGTATTTATGGGATTCTCTCTCAGCAACATGAAAACTGCCAGAAATAGCTTTGTAAGTTTAAAAAGAGAGAAAAGAGAAGAGTTTAAACCTTTGCTCCTTCACCTCCACACAGCTGACCAGTCATGAAGTGGAGTAGGCGGGAATGCCAGATTTTCCGTTTTAGAAATCCAAAGACAGGCCCAAAAACAACATTTTGGGTGCTCTTTATGCTAGTGATATTGTGTTAACAGAGTTAATTTGAGATTCACCATCTCCTTTTTGCCTTATTGTTGAGTAAGTGTGAAGATGCAAGTTGAGCAACAACCTATTTTCTAACTATGATTGACATGAAAGAAAATGGTGACATGGTGAGCCACATGTGTGACAGGCAAACAGACACAAGCAGCTAATCTGTATTGCCTCCTTGTCTTTCTCTGTGGGTGGGACAATCATAACTGAACTGAAAAACAAGGTCATGGTTTTAATTGTTGATTTATGTGAGTCTTTTGTCTGCCTGCAGCGCTCCCATGGATACAAATCTACTGAGCAACATACACAAGCTGTTTTCAGAGAGGATCGACATCTTCAGCTCGGTGGAGTTCAACAAGGTGAGTGAAGAGCGCTCTAATGCTGTTGTGCAATTTTTTTTAAAGATCTCTCCCAAAAACGTGTCCATTGTTTTAGGTCTCTGTGATGACGGGAATTATAAAAATCAGTTTGAAGACATTCCTTGAGTGCGTCCGCCTGCGTACATTTGGTCGTTACGGGCTGCAGCAGATCCAGGTGGACTGCCACTACCTGCAGATGTACCTGTGGAGGTTCGTCTCTGATGAGAACCTTGTGCACTTCCTTCTGGATGAGATAGTGGGGAGCTCCGCCCACCGCTGCCTCGATCCAGCCCCGATGGAGCAGAGTGTGATCGAGGTCATCTGCGAACGAGGTTAAAGCTCAAAGAGCAGCACAAATCCAAACACTGTTTCACAAACACAGACAGAATAACCACATACACTGGAATCACTGTTCAATGTTAAATTTATTGATTTAGAGTCATGTGATAAATTAAAATATTGTTGTGTTTAAATGCACAAACTTTTGTGAAGCTCACAGTCCTCCTGTCAGTCTTCACTGAGAAAATGATTAAACCCAACAAGAGCTTGTTCATCTTAATTTGATAATAAGCACTTTACTATTGTAGAAATAAGAATACATCTTTCAACACTAAGGAGAACCAAACAGCACTTGACTGTTTTATTATCAAGAAGCTCTCCGTGCTTGACCGTCAGTGAATTTGGTCAGATCTGCATTACACTCCTCTACCTGCAAAGATAGGAAATAAAGAATTATCAATGATCCCAGTGGAGCTTTTTTAAAGCTTTTATGCCTTGAAGGAAACGTGTGAATACAGAGTATGACTGAGTAAGAATAAAAAAGTTGTGTCTTGTGGAAATCTCATATATTAATATTAAATGCTGTTGAGGCCTTGTGAATGTCATCTGATTAAGTAATCTGTGTTTAACACTAACATAAACATGACAGATTTGTGCTGGTGTCTTTTACCTCCAGGTTAGTTGACTCTCTGTTTTCTCTGTGCATGTCTTCCACAGATGAACTGTTTGTTATTTGAATAATGTACATGTTTGTCTACAATAAAAATGTATGAATGTGAAGACATTTGCGTGCCTTTTGTTTCAGAACCATAACGGACAAATACAAAACTGTGTGGACATTATTTTTATTTTTTTTTGCAATTACATCCTCCATAATGAAGATATTACTGGTATATCATACAATGTATTAACGGAATTCAGGTGTATTTCACAACTACTCACTTCAGAACGGAGCTGACTGTCGCCACCTCATGAACCCATCTTATTGGCTGGGCCCTTTTGTCTCCACCCTCTTCTGATGACAATGGAGGGTTCTGATTGGCTCAGAGGGCTGTGTGCTGTGGAACGTCCTTCGAGGGCGTTCCAATCTGCATGCTGCTGAAAAAATCCACTTTACCAGACTCTTAATTACTATCACGGTTTCACCTCCATGACAAACACCGGTAAGATACTGTATCTCTCTGTAAATACATATAAAGACAAACAGCTTCGTGCTCTTAAAATACGCAGTGTATTGTTAAATGTGTCTCGCGCTCAGGTTATGTTAGCATCGGCAGGTAAACGTCCTCTCATGTTTCATAATAGAAATGTCGCTGTACTCAGACACAGACACTCAAAGCAATTTGACCTGAACTTTGTCTCTTATTCACGATAACAATCTCAATAACACAAACTTTTCACTAGAATACTGTATAAGGGCACATATTCATTTGGTCAAATATACAGTAAAAACCAAACCTTTAATTGAACCTGAGACATCACTGAGCTATTTCTCCTGCAATTCTGTAGGCTATAAATATATCAACGTATCAGTGTCATTTGTCAGGTTTTTCTTTGTCATAATGTGTTCAGCTATATGTAGAATTTCATTAAGGTAGTGTTATTATGTATTTTAGGAGCTGTACTCCTGCTCAAAATATCTATATTACGTTTTGAAAAGCCAGACAGAGAGATTCATTATTTCTCCCTAGACTGAAGGAAAAACTAAATTCTAATTTGTTACTTTTAAAGTAAGTGGAGGTAAAACGAAAGACGTTTCACAATGTTGCTGTTATTATTGTAAATAATAATTTAAACTACTTTACACAAAGGTATGAAAAGGAACAGATTTCATTTCAATGTTTATTTAAAAAAATAATAATAATAGAAGGCCAGAACAATGCAATAATAGTGCATGCTTTTATTAGTTCAATGTAAGAGAGGGGACATCACATCCTCACTGAAAACATTATGTAACGTTACATTCTCACTTTCAATGTGGACTAGTTGTAACATGTTAAAAAAAAAACAGATTCCTTGCAATGTTTACTTGTATAGTTTATCACCTGTTGGACTGTAGGTGTCTCAATATTTCTTTCAAATGTATAGATCATTGTTTGTACAATTTGGTTACTTCATATCAATTCAAGCAGCTTTGCACTGACCCAAACTGAGGAGGACAAACATCACCAATGATGAAGTTCCTTTAATGGATAATAATGCATCATAATAAATGTTAAGACTTGGCCAAATATTTTGTGCTTTAAATAAAGGACACTGGTTGGTAACTATATCTTTTAGTGAAGTATAAAATGTCGTGATTAATAAATATATATTTTTTAAAGCAGAGATACCTCAAAGTTGTGCTCATGGTATAGAACTATATATATATGTGTGTGGAGAGAGAGAGAGAGAGAGAGAGTAAATGTACTACTGTTTATTCTGCATCACTGCTATTCACAAAGATTTCACTTTGTTTGCGATTAGGCTCATGCGTTGAGGTTAAAGATCATGCTGAAACAATTTGTACCATAAGACTGCTAATATTAGCACTAAGGCTCTAAGTGCTAATGTTAAGAGTCAAAGTTGTATTGCAATAAGTTTAGAGATTACACTGAGGATAATTGCACAGTGAAAGGTTTATAATTGAAAATGTTTGTATTTTATGGTGTGGATAAAAGATAATCAGCATGCTTAGTTAGTCTGTCTTATGCCATTTGAACTAAATGACTTTGTTGCTGTCAGTGTTTTTATGAAATGCGTTTATTTGACTGATTTGTTCATATTTTCTCAGGAGCCCAACAATGAAGCCCAACAGTCAAGCGCTCAAACACAAATCTTCTCATGACACAGAGAGGGAATTTGGAGGAACCCTGGGTGAGTAACAGCAGATCAGGCTCCATTTCTTTATGTGAAATATTTTGACGTTTACCTAACATCTTCTCCACATTCTGCAGCAACATTTGCTTTCACATTGGCTCCCTTTGAATGAGTAGATAAGCAGTCTTTTACTGGTGCACTTATTATCTGGGTGCGTGTGAATCTTATTTGCTCTTAATTCATCCGTTATTAATTTAAAATGCAGAGTCTAAATTCTTGTCTCCGCAATGTTTTTTTATTTTATTTTTTTAAACTAATGTAGATCCAAGGTAAATTTGAAGCTATGTATGTTAAAGAGCAGTATGTATTTCGTACTGAAAACAAGCAAGTTTAACAAAAGAAAAAAGATAGAGTGACATTAACAGCCAGCATACAAAAGAGCTTTCAAACTAATTTACTAGGAATAATATTCAGACACAGTCACGTGTATTGTTCCATAAAATTGTTAAATGCCACTATTCTGGTAGTTCATAAAGCTGCTGTCACTATAAAATTAATAAGATAACAAAACTCACTGCAGACAAGATCACTAGTTTCACAGCAGGAACGCCATCAGCAGGACTGCTCATTACAGCTCTAATTGACAATCAAACAAAACCACCAAGTAGGCTTTTACATTGTAGACATGACATGGAATAATAGAAGAAATGCATCACAGACTCTATGTGTTTGTGTGTGTGTGTGTGTGTGTGTGTGTGTGTGTGAAGTTGTTGTGGTGCTTTATCCCCTGCTGTCTTCTTTAAATTGAGCATCACAGCCAATTTGCTCTCCACTTATTTTAAAAGTGAAATCATGTTTTGAAGCTGACAGTTCAGCTCTCAGCAGAATACTGATCAGACAGTAAAGTGAACAGCCAGGTTTTATTTCACCGGCAGTGACAGCTAATCTACTCCGTTTACAACTATGCTGTTATTAAACATGTTTTGTAAATCACTGGGATGCTGCTTTAATGTTTTTCTATAATTTAAACCCTGTAATGTCAGCCAGGTTGTCCAAACCTGACCAGTCTGTCTTACTTTTATCTGTAATCGTCTATCAGGTGCTGTGTGCATTCCTATCTTTCTTCCATTGACGGTGCTCTTCCTGATCTCTGTGAGTCGATCCCCTGAGGCCAGTGTGCTCCAGTGGCCACCTTCCCTCCCCTCCACTGAGCAGCTGTGGGACCCTCTGGCCCCTGTGATTCTGCTGGGCTGGATCGGTCTGCATGCACTTCTCTATATGATGCCACTAGGAAAGGTACATTACGCATGTTCGTAGGCCTGATGCATGTTAAAGTTACTCTAATACACAGTTAAGATGCCTCTGGAAGACTTTTTAGGGCCATAAGGCTGTTTGGAGATACAACCATTCATGGAATCATTTTTTAAACATTGATTCATGATTGCATGATGAAGGACTGGGTCATGGTAAATACTAATTTAGAGATAAAGGTCGTCTGTCAGCTTTCAATGGAATTGTGATAATATGGTCATCATAGTGTTAGTGCTGTTTAAATAAATGGAGATAAAAATGACTAAATGTGTTATTAAAGCACTACAAAACATTTGCTGAACAGTGGCCACAAGGGATAATAACAAAAAAAATCCCTTTTGAGCTTGTCTTACTTTCCTTAGAAGCGCAGGTGGAAACCATAGACTGTATAAAAAATAGATGATATGATAGCAGTAGGCCGTCCCCACCAACAAAATACATATATATAAGGTATAAGGTATATGATGTGCATATTCATACAGATATGACTAGAATTTTTATTAGTAGACGTTTTACCTAAATTATACCTGCTAGTAGGATAATAAGATAAGACCTAATTCATTACCTTAGAGAAAAGTATGACTTTTTTCTGATAATAAAAAGTAAAAACATAAAACATATGTTCAACATGTTCCCCTGCAGGTGTCTGAAGGATTAGTGCTGAGAGATGGAAAACGTCTCAAGTATCCCATAAATGGTCTGTTGTGTTTTATTTACATCTGTTAGTTCATATAAATGTGTCGAAAGCACAATTTGAATAGTTAGATATCTGAAGTGGGATTTTCACTTGAACTTCTAGTAGACGATAATGGTGCTCTTTAGTATTATTTTCTATTACAGTGTAATTCTAAGAACTAATGTTAGGATAGCTGTGATAATCCTGTGTTTGACTTTTACCACAGTTTGAGTGTTATATCTTTATTCTTCGCTTAGTACTTCACTGTTATGCCTTTTTTATTTTGATACTCTTTATATTTAGGCCCTTAACTTACTGGCCTACTCACCTCTTGTGAGAGTTTACTGGAGTTATATAATCTGAAGTTTAACATCTTGTATCTTTTACCTTTATTTAGACCAGCCTCAGTCAGCTCATCTCCCCCCCAGGCTGCAGGACTTACTTCTATTTGTTTGTCTCCCTCAGGTTTTCATGGCCTGTGCGTCAGCGGAGTGCTGCTCATGTTGTTTCTGGGGCTCGGGGCTCCTCTGGGGTATCTGTTTGAGCTGCTGGTGCCTCTGGCCATATGTGCAATAACAGTGTCATTCCTGTTCTCCATCTACCTCTACATCCGCTCCTTTTGGGCTCCTTCTCATGCTCTCGCTTTGGGGGGCAACACAGGTGAACACATCATTAAAGGAAGAATGCCCTCTAAAAGACTGTTTAAAACTCTTACCTGAGGTGTACTGTGCATTTTGAGGCTTTTTTTACTGCTTGTTGGAGGATTTTTGGTACTCCTGTGGGTAATTATCTAACAGCTAAGCTCTTCAGGAGCCTGCAGGTATCAGGCAACAACTGAACACTCACTTTTAAGTGATCTGACCTTGCTACACCGGCAAGCTGTGCCCCACTGTACCTGAAAGGTGGAAAACAGAGAGCATTCAGAATTATGATTCAAGCTCCTGCTCACTGATTATTATATTCAACCCATATTGTGGAAAGACAGAACTGGCAAGGTGTACAACATGTTTATAGAATGAAATCATACAAAGAATCAGCTCTCCTTGGTGCCTCAGTCAATGATTTATAACCTTTCTGAAGTAGAAAATTGACACATGCATGTATGAATAATAAAAGCAACATCTTACCTATGAATCATTTTTAGGCAGGCTTACATGCAAAAAAAATCTACAAACCGTTTATCCTCATCTGCCTCAGTTTTAATTTGTTGATCTTGGATTATGTGCTAGATTGTAAATGTTAGGATGATATTTTGCTGTCAGCATTATATCTGGATAAAATGAGCATTCATTGTATCTGCATGCTAATTGTAAAGAGCAGAGACGGGCAGGGGAAATATATATGCAAAGGATCAATTTAGACCTTCAGGTCACAAATACTCAAAGATAGGATAAAAGAAAAGATTGTGACTTTTGATTTCAGGAAAAAGAACAGGTGAAACTAACACTACTGTATCATGCAGACAGGTTGGCTCTGTTCCAAACCTGAGAGATTCTGATAGAGCTATTCTTTCATTGAATGACATGGCACAATGTCTGCAGTTAGAAAACACCTGATTTATCTGTAGATTTCATAAAACTCTTAAACAGCTTTTTACAACAAATATGTGGCAGCTAGCTGCTAACTAAGTGAATGCTAATACATGATTTTATTTAGAGTGTGATTAAAAGTCATGACATAACATGCTTCAGTCACCATCAAACATGATGCTTTACTCATTCATTCTGTTTTGTTCAGGAAATCCTCTTTATGACTTCTTCATCGGACGGGAGCTCAACCCTCGGATTGGAAACTTTGACCTTAAATATTTCTGTGAACTCAGACCAGGTCTGATCGGTTGGGTGAGTGTACCTGAAGTTACAATCAATTCATTCAATATTTCTGTTTGACTTTGAGAAAAAAATGTTTTTTCATATACAGTATGTTTGTGCACTGTATGGAACTGTTGCTGAGCCAGGGCCAAGAGCAATATTTTATGAATTGATGACCTTTTTCCTTTAATTTATAATTAAAATTGTGAAATGTGAACTATTTCAACTTGTGCTATTCTCATACTGTACAAGGAAAAACATGCAGTAAAACAATAGGACTTCATTTGTATGTAAAACTTGGACAGAACAAAAATAAAATCAATTTCACAACATTATTTAAAGAATAAGCTGATTCCTCTAAAGCTATGATCTGTTTCTTGCCACAATATTATATTTTATTTAATAAGTATTAATCATGATATGTTAGTACTAGTCAGTAGTTTTGGTTTGAGAACACAAACACACCAACAGGGGGCGGTGTTGCTCTCTCATGACTCTTCTTCTTTGACACAGAATCAGGAACTCTTCCTGATGAGCTGACCCACTGAGACATTTGTTAGAAAACAATGATGTTGATGATAATATGTGTCTGAGTCATTAGACCAAACGAGATCAAATTAAAAACTTTCAGTGATGGAAACAAAGAAGGTTCATAAAATAAGAAGAGAGAATAAGCTTCTCGTTATCTACACATACAAAACCCAAACAAAAAGAAAGGCAGGGAAATTATGTAGTCACACTTGACTTGTAATGTGTCCTAATTTACATTTTTTTCAATCTAAATTTACAGTAAAAGAGTCAAACCTTTTCACATCGGTTTGTTTAAAAGCCAGGTGCGTAGGAGAGGACAGAAAAAGCTCCCACCAACTGACTACAGACAGTGTGTGGGAGAGTTGGGCTTCCTGTTGAATGTTAAAACTATTTACTTTTTACTTTCAACATCTCACAATTGGGTCCCCAAAAAGTTTCAAATTGTATTTTTTAATGGCCTTTTTGTTTTTTATATAAATCAAGATCATAGGATTGAGATAGTATTATATATAACATTGGTCATGTTACTGTGAATAGTGTATGATGGTCTACAACTCGATAGAGACATAACAACTTCTCTTGGTTTATATGTAATGCAAAATAATAGTTTAACAATACAGTCATGTAGACTTTTATAATATTTACACATTAAAGTACACAAACTATGCTAGGCTTATTTTTGAGTTATTCACGACTTGCAGTGATGTTTGTTTTTTGATTTTTCAAACAAATTTGATCTTTTATTAAAGCATCAAAACCCCCTCTCTCTCCATCACAACCTCTCCAACATGCAAGTCATTAATACATCAAAAAAATCTTCTTTACCAGATGGGAAACTTTGTGGTCAGGTGTTTTTTAGGTAAAGAAACATGCTTACGTTATTTTAGCGTTCATAGAAAATGTTTTACTAAATGCTCAAAAAGTTGCCACTCATTTAGATACAGCTGTGTAATAGAACACAGTTTAATGAAAAAGGTCTGTCATAAATTACCTTTACAAATGTTTGTAATCTTAAGTTTTTATTAATGTGTTAGGAGAAGTATATATTATATAAATTATATTCTATGTTTTTAAGTCAAAGTTAAAGGTGACAATGAACCCTATTTTATTATATGGAAGTGTTCTTAATGTTGTGCAGCTTATTAACCTTGCATACTGTACAGGGAAACACCTTTAAATAAACTGTTACTAAATACAAAACTACACAATCACTTTATATTTTTTATAGCACCAAATCACAACATAAGTAATCTCATGTCACTTGACATACAGTATAAAGCGTCTGTAGAACGAACTCTTTACAGTAATCTTTATAGACATCCAACAATCCTTCTACTCAACCATGAATTACAAAACTTGAAATTGTGGCAGAGCTGTCGAATTGGATTTATGTTTGATTTGACATAAGGATTTTATTAGAGTGTGCATGACAATTAATATGTGAAATGATGTGAACAAACTTTATTTTCTTTGCTGGTTTTAGTTATGTAAGTCTTAAGTGTCAGGCTTTTTTAAAATATGTTCACAGAAAGTTTTTATCAGGCCACACAGTGCCGTTGTGACATTTTTGCTGACCTTTCAAGTCAGACATAAAGTGAATGTAGCTACCAATACTCGAAATAAGTGTGAAATCTCTCCACTTTGTGAGTGATGATTGACAGCATTAACCTCTCCTGTTTATCTCTCAGCTGGTCATAAACCTGGGCATGCTGATGAAGGAGGTGGAGCTCAGAGGATCCCCGTCACTCGCCATGATTCTGGTCAACAGTTTCCAGCTTCTGTATGTGGCGGACGCTCTGTGGAACGAGGTGAGATTTCCCCCACGAGGCATCTTTGTCCTTGTATCCATTTTGACTGTGTTCTTCCTTAACCTCTGTTGTGCTTAAAACAGGAGGCTGTTCTGACAACCATGGACATTGTGCATGATGGTTTCGGCTTCATGCTGGTCTTCGGTGACCTGGCCTGGGTCCCCTTCACTTACGGCCTGCAGGCTGCCTTCCTGGTCGTGCACCCACAGACCCTGAGTTCACTCGGAGCAGCAGTAATAATAGCACTGAATGGTAATAAGATCTCTTTTTCTTAAGGCTGTAATATGCTGTGACTCATGGTTGAAGATGGAGATGCTACAGTTTTCTCTTTTCCCTCAGGTATTGGATACTATATTTTCAGAAAATCCAACTCTCAGAAGAACCAGTTTAGACGAGACCCTACACATCCAAGTGTTGCAAGTGGGTACTCTAAAAATGTTATTGTGTCTTTTAACTTGTGTATTTTCTAGTCAAGCAAATGATCTTGCTTATACTCTTTCCTATCTTATTGTTAACAATGAAAGTGAACTAGTGCTGCATGTGTTAAGAGGATCAAAATGTCTCTCCTCTCTGTAAGGGAAGGAGTGAAGTGGTAGAAGATGAGCTGATATGACGTGACTTGCAATTTTTACTCTGAAACATCTTCTTTTCCCATGACTCCCTGCAGGACTGGAGACCATCGCCACAGCAACAGGGAAACGTCTGCTGGTGTCCGGCTGGTGGGGTCTGGTTCGTCATCCTAATTACCTCGGTGACCTCCTGATGGCCCTGGCCTGGTCTCTGCCATGTGGTAAGACAGCTTTACAGCCACCCACAGCTTGTTTTGCAAGCAGGCCGCAGCGACAGTTTGTAACACCAATGAACTCTCATTAGAGAAAGTGGATGAGGTCATAGATAAGAGATGCCAGAAATAACTTAATATAACCCTAAAGGTCCACACCAGAATGGCTTCGTGAGGCAGATCATTTTTACTGTTTGAAAAAGAAAGGAATTATAGTAGTGCTTCATGGACATAAAGTCCATTAGTGTGTGGTCTTTAGTAAATAGGGGAACAAGCAGAAAGTTAGTTACAAAAAACCCAAACCAGTGTCTATGCTTTTCTTTCCAGGGAGTCTCTTTGGTAGCCTCAGGGAGACTCCCTGACAAAGGCTCGATGCTGAAAGGCATGTGATTTTTTTTAAGGTCCAACATAGGCATGCCGGCTTTACTAATAGCATAAGGACTTATTATCAATAAATACTTACATAAGGAGTCCCATTGCATCTAGGTCTGGGAAATGAATTAAAGTGCAAGAATCGTAAACTGCAGTTCTTTGAACCACCAGCAGGAGGCGACTCCTCTAATTGAAAAATGTATAGACCTCTACGGAAAAATGACACTATCTCTGAGTTGATAAATGAACTCAGGTAACATTGTTCTAATGATTTTGGCTCAGTAGCAAGGTTCAAGTCTACTTTAATACAGCTCGATGTTCATTTTTTAATTCATAGTCCCTTTTAGAGTGAAGATGATCAGCATGGCTACCTGTTATTGAACTTTAGCTACCACACAACCTCTCACCAAGAGTAGAAGCTTTAGTTTGGGTAACAAATTTGTTCTTAAATTCTTAGGAAGATTCTGGGATTCACACATGTTTTCTTATGTGGGATTTGTTCTCGGGTGAGAACAGAAGTTACGAACACTCAAGAGCACTCTGACTCTACATTCATTTGAGTGCTGACCCGGCTCAGGCAAAATGACTACTTCAGTTTTATAATATGTTAAGGTTTACATTACAATATTTTGTTTCATAATTTATAAAATATTTCATAAATATTGTGATGATCATAAAAATCAGAGTGGTCTTTTAAAATAAATAACAAGACACTTCAATAATATTAAGGATGTGTGTTGCATCCCATGCGTCTTTTTTCTTTGTTCCTGTGTAACTGTTACTCACACTGCTGAATAAAACAGCTTGTTTGCTGCTGACCTTTAGCAGAAGTACCTCCACTTCACAACTGATAAAGTTTCTTCACTGTTAGGAGTCTGCTGCTCTGCTGGCGCCTTCTTCAGCCCTCATCTCGACAACGCTATTTTTTGCTACCAGCATGTGTTTCTGCTTGTCTTTAGGGCCCCGCACTCATGCCCTTTTATGGGTGTTTTTTTTATGTGCTTTTAACTTACAAACACAAAGACATAAGAACACAGCTGCAAACAACTCAGTCATTACGTAAAAAGGTTGGAGAGTCTGATGGAGAGTCTTCTTAGAAATCTTCTTAAGAACAACTTAAGAAAATTCGTAACATAATTCTTAAGAAGATATTGGTGAATAAGGCCCAGTGACTTACTGGATCACCTTAATATGGAAAAGTATAAAGTAGACAGTTGTTACATTTTTACATTCAGTATATATGGAATGACAGCAGTACTGTCTTTGAGTTGTATTTGTGGTGCCCTGGTTATTATAAGTGAAGAATTTGCTCAGTTTTAGCTCTGTTTTGGGTCTCCACCGACTTCTGATTGAAATATTTGCCATTAACCGTGTCTGCACCGTGCAGGTTGTTCACGGGGTCATTCAGAGACTTTATACTTGAAGAGCAGCCTCGGACAGCAGGGAGATAGTATCCGAGTATTGAGACAGAACCAAAACAAATAGCTAAAAGAGGCTAAAGAGACTCAAAAAGCTAAGGGGATTTACAGAATGGAGTTACGTTAGAATAAGCAATGAAAGACATCAACACTCCATTATTTGTTCTTTTGTAAGCTGCCTTATATGTTTTCAAAGCGTACTCCCTTAAATTGTGACTGTCAGACTTTTGTTAGCGCTGACACATTCTGCTCATTGGTATTCAAGCTTCTCGCTGCCTTTGTAATAGAGATGTACTGTAGTTTCTGCCATAATTACTGCTGCAGATGTCACAAACTGCTGAATTATGCACTGAAAAGGGAAACGATCATGCTGACATGTTCAGGACTGATGAAAGCTGCTCTGCCAAAGTGGAACAGTGGTTACATCAAGACTCTGACTGAAGGAACAATGACTGGAGAAAAAGGTTTTTTTTTTTTCAGAAACAGTCAAAGTGCAGTCTGGAAAAATTACCTTTGAGATGATTCAACTGTGTGAACATTAAAAGCTTTATTTGGAGCTGGTTGTCCCATACATATTGTAGATCCAAGGTGCTTATACAACTATTACAGAGCTTTTGATGTCATACACATTATGAGCATCGATGTCAATTGTAAAAAGACGATGTTTACTCTGTTTTGATCATTTGATAATGCTTCAGTCCTGCTAACAGTCTTTGCTTGTTTGTTCTTTTCTTCAGGTTTCTCACATCTCCTGCCGTACTTCTACGTTATATATTTCACCGTCCTGCTGATTCACAGAGAGGACCGCGATGAGCGACAGTGCAGGGCCAAATATGGACTAGCATGGGAGACCTACTGCAGACGGGTGCCCTACAGGATCTTCCCTTATATTTACTGAGCAACGCAGCAGAGGAGTTGAATGGGACCAAAACTATCACACAAGTCCAAAAAACTTAGCAATAACTTGAACAGAACATTCTTTCTTGGAGGATCATTATTTTTAATTCATTGTGACTTTAAAATGAAACAAGGAAACTATTAGGCTGTGGGAATAATGAGCCGGCATGGCCTTTTGCCCTCATTCAGTTTTCTCACAGCTTAAAGGCTCCAGCTGTAGTACATCTGAAGATAATGTTTCATGTCTCGACTCTTTTAAAAACTTCTTGAAAAAGTATCTTAAATATCTCTTGAAATACATTTCCATACAAACATTAGTGCCTTTTTTGAATTAAAAAAAATTCAGTGGCATTTTTTAATGTTTTTGTTGTACGTGATGTTTTGTGTTTTCTATGTTTTACATTTGAAATAAATATATAAAATAGCAGCCAACAGGAGCCTTTATGTTTGGAATTTGCATGTTCTTCCTGAGGATGAAAAGGAACTCGTTAAGTCATTTTGGGACGTTTAATTGCTAAGGAGTGAGTGGTTGTTTTTTTTTGTTTTTTTTGACTGCTGGGATCAGCTCCAGCCCCCCACTCTCCTAACAGGATAAGTAGTGTAGACAATGGATGGATAGAAGGATGTATAAAAACTACAAACTGCACTAAATCATGCATCTTAATAACAGTTTCAGACAGTTATTTGTACCTCTGAGCATTGTGTGTAACAAAATAAAGTTTGGTTAATATAGGGGGAGCTCTGGAGTCATTCATTCAATGTGAAGAAAAAACTTTTGTCCATTATATAAGATCTGAACCTCAGTCTTTGGAAGTATGCTGGAGACAGCTGAAAGAGCAGCTATCACTGTAGCTTTGAGCTGCCATCTTCACAGCCTGTGGAGATGGCAGCTAATAGCTGTGTCAGTTTTTTAATAACCTTTTCCAATTTGTTATCGTCGTCCTGTTTAAGTGTTTTTTTTCCCCCAGCACACAGGTCGTAATAGCAGTAGCTCACCAAGCCTCTGGGCTCTTTTAACGTCTGTCAGGCCTCAGCTTTGAACACAGTGCTTCAAATGACTCTGAAGGAACAAAAGATATGAAGGGAGTGTTAGTTCAGTAAAATATTCCTGTGTCAGACTGAAAGCTATGTTTCTTCTTGAGACTTTGCATCAGAGCAGGTTGATTCACCGTGGAGTTGACAGGTGGGCGTATTATTAACAGACTGATGCGTCAACATGAGAAAATGGTTTTGGAAAGGTGCTCTCTAAGTAGTATATCTTACATGATGTTCTGTTACTTATATAGAATATTCATTTTTGTCATACTAACATATTGTTGTAGTGAGCATTGCTGTTTGTCTGAACATTAGATGCATTAAATTTGCACTTTTCAATTATAAACCTTCATTTCACCTTTAAGCCCATTTTTCAGTTCAGCCGTCCTCTGACCTCGCCTACACAGCACTCAAGCTATTTCATGTTGTTTTTCATATGCTGAGTGCTAATTGGGAATCTACTTGTATATCCACATTGTTGTCTACATGGTGGCTGCATAAAAACACAAGCTTATATACAGTATATATACAGTATATATATATGTGTGTGGTTTTGTGTATGGTGTGTGTATACTTTGTTTTACAGCTCAAGCTATTGCTCATATTTATGTGTAGAAAAAAGTGTGATAACTTGTTATCTTATGGTGTCATAAGAGATAAGTCATTTGATTTGTGGCTACTACTACTACTTCTACTACTACAACTACTACATGCCTGTGTGCGTGCATGAGTGGTTGATTTGTATTTTATTGTCGCCATCATCTGCCCAGGGACAACAGATGGATATTAGCTAGTTAATTAAATCTGGTACAAAGCAACTTTTCTCTACTGAGACTAATGTTTGTTTGTACACTGTCCCTTATTTACGGAAGCGTATTGCATTCATGTGGGGATTTTTTTTTTGCCTGGTTTCTTGTTATAACGAGAAAAGATCTCATTATAACGAAAAAAGATCTTGTTATAACGAGAAAAGATTTAGTTATTACGAGAAAAGATTTAGTTATTACGAGAAAAGATTTAGTTATTACGAGAAAAGATCTCGTTATAACAAGAAACCAGGCAAAAAAAAAATTCCCCACATGAATGCAATACGCTTCCGTACTTATTCAAATAAACAAAAAACATAAAATCCAGTGACAAAAAAAAACACTTTTTAAAAACTGAAAGTCTATTTTGACCTTTGACAAGTTTCAAAAACTTATCTTGAAAGCAATCTAAAAAAAAATCTAAAATATATGTTGATAAAATAATACAGTAACACAGAGTACATAGTTTTACTTTGATCCTTTTTTGACCATAAAACACACTTCATGTCACTGACTGAGTACTTGAATCTATGTACTGATAATTTAAAGTCGATTCATTTTGAGTCATTTTCTACCACTGATCCAACTTAACTGCCCTGGGCTTCTGATCCTCATTCATCTTTAAAAGAAAATGACACTAACTCCAAATCCCAAGTGTTATAACCAACAGGATGTATTTTTTTATTCATTTAGTGTTATCTAAATTACATTCTTGTCTG
This sequence comes from Labrus mixtus, assembly GCF_963584025.1. Lineage (NCBI taxonomy): Eukaryota > Metazoa > Chordata > Actinopteri > Labriformes > Labridae > Labrus > Labrus mixtus. The sequence continues at coordinate 19,607,475 of NC_083625.1, read as the reverse complement.
AACTGCATCAATATTTAGTTCATGGTTTTACTGAGAAAAGTTGATGTGACCTTTTCTACTCATGGAAAGTATAACAGTCTCTCAAGTTTGACCTTGGTTTTGATCAATATTTCAGTAGTCTGAGTTAAAATTAGACCCTGTCATGATCATTACTAAGCACAAAGAGAAGCCTCAGGGCCTCATTCATTAAACATTTACTGTGATTTGATCTTAAAAACCTTTCATTGAACCTGTCATATTTCAAAAACACCAATACCACTCATCTTAAATTATCCTTAAAACTAAATACAACCCTGATGACAAATGAGAAATACAGATATTAGATGGACTAACTGTTTTGGTTTTATTTTTGGAGAAGACAATTTTGGAGGTCACATTGTCTAGTTTGTTTTAGGAGTTTTTGTTCATCTGACAAATGAGATGCACTGATTTTTATACATAATGAAAATGAGCTTGGTTTGTAGTAAAAAGAACATTTATGATTTGATAAATGAGACAGCAGCTGACAGTCAAGAAGTGTCACGGTCACCGCTCTGACTGGACAGGCGATCCACAGTCCAAATAAAAAACATACGTGGGAACAGATTTGACAAATTCTTGGACACAACGAGCTCTGTTAAGACATCACATCTGCTTCTCTCTATTCTCAGGAATTAAAAAAAAGCAACACTTTGACTGGAACATTTTCATTGTATAACAACAAAATGGAAACTGGCCCAGTCAAAACAGATATGCAAAAATGATTGTGTAATTTTTTATCTTAATTTATTCAGTCTGCAAGGGAAAATTATCTAAAAAAAATGTTCACTAGATTTACTCTGTGAGCAAACTGCACAACTATACTTCCTTTTAGTAATTAAATCTTTTGTTAAATTTTAATAGTCCCCCCCCCCCCCCCCCCCCTGTGTTTTTGTATTTTTTTGACGTGGCATTGTGCAAAGAAAGCCTGACAGTGCATTAGCCTAATATGCAATATTATCTTCCTATGCCTGTGCCTGTCTTCACAGCTGTAATAATGTGCAACATCCTAGAGTGCCTTGCATAATAATGAATGAGCTAAATGTGTGTGCATGGGCTTAACAATTAGAACTGTGTTAGTGTGTATGGTGTGTGAGTATGTGCATGCACCTTTGCGCGTGCAAGCACTTGCCAATTGTGTATGCCAACCGTGACGTTTAAGGCCCATCAGTTGTAGCCAGTTTCCATGGTAACAGCTCTCAGAGAGCACAGACGTGGGAGGGGAGTGGAGCTGAGACAATTATGGTGGTGGAGGGTGCTGGAAGAGGAAGAGCCGCGATGAAGAGTGTGAACGGTGTGAACCGTGGGATGAGACAGAACGAGAAACAGATGCATGTGCTGCAATTACCTGTATTTGTGACTTTGTGTTTAGGTGTGGGTGTGTGTGTGTGTGTGTGTGTGTGTGTGTGTGTGTGTGTGTGTGTGTGTGTGTGTGTATGTGGGTGTGCGCGCATGTGTGCATTTGGGTGTGTGTGTGTAGATGTGTGCATGTGTTTGTGTGTAGGTGTGTGCATGTGTGTGTCTGCGTGAGTGTGTGTGTGTGTGTGTGTCTGTGTGTGTGTGTGTGTGTGTGTGTGTGTGTCTGCGTGTGTGTGTGTGTGTGTGTGTGTGTGTGTGTGTGTGTGTGTGTGTGTGTCTGCGTGTGTGTGTGTGTGTGTGTGTGTATTTCAGGTGTCGTACATGGACGCATTGGAGCTATTATTGACACTGATAGATTAAACTGTTTTTTTACATGTGAATTTTTAAAACAATTATCGAAAGCTACCTTGAATATTGTTTTGTGTGTTTTGTTTTGTTTTGTTTTGCCTCAGAGTGAGTCAAGATGAATCTCTAATACAATTTAGTTTCCATGGTGACAGCGGGGAATGAAATGTCCTTTTCAAACAGAGGGGAAACGACAGCTTGAAGCCTGGTTGTTGCTCTGTTTTCTGTCTGTATCATTATTTTGACAAGGGATAACCTCGCAAACCTCACAGAACCTTCAAATTAGTCTCTGAGCCGCCTCAGAGACATACTCAGCATTTTTTACTCAATATCAGAAGAACAGAGACATTACTAAGCAGAAACATGTAGGTGTGTTACAGCTGCAGTGACTTTTTTTTCTAAGTGATATCTTGCTGTGTTAGTTTTGTTATGCATTGGATGCTCTATAATTTGATATATTAGTATTATGTGAGTGCAGACAATAATGAAAGACCATCATCCTCTCTGTGCTACCTCTCCAGTAGAAGCTCTTTTCACATCATTGAGGCATTTTCAGGGAATTTAGTTATTTCTGTCCTTTATAAGAGGCTCATGTGAATGTCTCTGAAACCACTTCTAAGTACAGCTGCCTTCGATGGGACTCTTCTACTTCTGTACTCTGTCTAATGGACCACTTATTATTCTCGCTTATAAAATGTATTTTTCTCCTCCAGAACATCTCTAAAGTTGGCAGAGCATCCATCTGCAGAACTCCTCACACAGTCTGGAAAAATACTGACCCCATACATCCAGGCAATAAGAAACTTGGACGTGATCCTTTTGGTATTACTGTTTTATTAGAATACGGCATGAGAATCGCTGCTTATTAACTGTACATCAGAGTGTAACCTAATAAATATAAAGTAATCCACCAAATTGACTGTAGCGTACATTGATGATAAATGTATAAAAGACAGATACAAAGAGTTATACTTAAATACAGTTTTCTAAAATGCTTTGTTCAGAGCAATTACATGACATTCAAATGAGCTGTATTTCTCATCCTCCCTTCCTCGTGTTCCTGTGCTTTATAATAGTGATTGTCCAGACTTGACACACTCACACTGTAGGCAGACTTATGAGGTCTCAGCATTGTGCGATTATTAAATGTGAACATCATTTGGTACAATGTGTTCTGTCTATTGAGTCTTCAGGAACACTGACAGACTAGTAAAGTCGCTTCTGTCGAGTAAATGTTGCAGTTTGGTTCAAACTCACATCACACAGGACGTGAGAGTTGCTCCCTTTTGAAACCCTCATTAGTTACAAAGTAGCATGAAACAGGCTGTATTCAACATAAGAGGTGTATTTGTGTGTGTTTGTGTATCTGTGTGGTGTTCTTAATTCTCAGCATTTTATTTCTGCAGCCATCATGGAGGTTTTCTCACATAAAGATATGGTTCGAAATGCTGATACAGAGCAACTCCTGCTGAAGGAGTGCAGACAAAATGCTTTTAAAACCTTAAAAAGTGACACTTTGATATTATATGAGAATATATCCTCAAATTTGATATACAAGTAATGCTTTTGCAGAATATTTATGAGGTGATGCAGGTATCACACTTTCAGAACCTGTAGAATCATCTGGCGATATTTTAAATTGCCATCGGGTCGTATGGAAAGCAGCTGAGGCCATTTAGCACAACCTTTTTATACACTCAGTGCCACATAGATTCTTATTTTTAATAGCACATTGATGAAACATACTTTTGCACTGAATGTTACTACACAAGCTGTAGCCTGATCAATCCCAGCTGGGTTGCCTTGGAAAGACTGTCTGATGTTAAGAGACCCAAAACACCCAATGACTCCACATCACTGATGACATGTCCAAGCTAGCACCTAAAGGTGTAAATTCAAAACAGTTCTTTCTGCTAGGTCAGTGACATCCAATAATAGACAGGGTGACTACCCTGAAGAGAGTGGCAACAGCTGAAGAAAAATAAGTCGGGGCATTAGTTAGCAACCCAAATAACACCTCCGCCATGGCAGAACCTTAGAAAAAAATATGGAAAGTCCTATTGAGTTATACACCCAATAGTTGCCAAGGAAGGGGTCAGGATGAACACACCAACAGGATAAACATAACAGCAATATCCCAAGCTGCAGAATGTATGACTATGAGAGCAATCTGAGTTTGATGAATGTCTGCAAAAACTAGCCTAAAGATCCAACAGGCCAAAAAAAGAGATGCTTGTTTGGGAAAGCAAGTGGTGCAGATCAAGGATCTGGTGAGAATTGTGAGGACCAAGTAACACACTAGTACTCAGAACATCCATGCTCCTCACCAGAGCTCCAAACTAGACCATCGGAAAAATTGTTGAGTTAAGTGAAGAGCTGTCAAAAAGTAGGGGGACTACCTACTGTCTGAAGAGGATGTGGACTAAATCCTTGTGACTACAGCTGAAGTAGTTGCTGACTGCAAAACAAATTGCCCTCTCACTGGGATAATAAAGACAGCATTGACCTTGACATTGACAAAGGGTATGCAGACCAGAGGCCAGCAACAATATAATTAATAATCTCAGCATTGCTGCTAAAAGGGCTGGCACAGAGGAAAAACATGGGCACAAACAAAACAAACCTGATATAAAGATCAACTCAAGCTAGCAAGGGAGAAAGAGAAGCTTGGACAAGTATAGCTCTGTAATACTGTCAGGAAAAATCTCAGCACATTTTTGTGTCCTCAGGAGAGGGGCAGGGAGAGAGTCAGAAGCTGTACAGTATGCATTTCAAATTCCTTTAGATGTGCATTGGGCACATGAGTGAGTGGTGTTCTGGGAGGCATCGAGACAGAAGAGACCTGGCACTCTTATGGCCTGGCCTTGCCAATGCTTGCAGGTCAATACGACACAAGCTGTTCGAAACCACACTTGACTAAAACTATGTTTAGGGTGCTCAATCTCAACTAATGTAACTGCTTTGGTTTTAAGAGTAATCTATGAGACATCAACATAGGCATGGAACAGAATGTGTACCAGGCTGAGAAAGAGATCCTCTAAGGCCATCATCAACTTATTAACTGGGCCAGGATGGACTTTTAGCCAGCCAAGTCCAGATCCCTTGTTTAAAAGTAGGGGGATGGGATGCATTTCTCTATTGGAAAATCTTTGACTGCATCTTTAATGACAATGCAGAATTGCAGTTTAGTAGCGGTAAGGTGGAATCATGTCTCAAAGCAGTGGACAAGTTGTGATTACCAGGAAATGTTGAGGCCTGTATTTGCAAACATTTCGTCCTTCCACAATTTTTCATTCCATGAATCATCTGCTCAGGTAACTGGGCAAACATCATAGGGCTCACCAGCTTACCCCAGTACAGAAGTAAAAACAAGCGTTGGCTCCCCATCAGTAGCTAAATTCAGAGTTCTTGCTAACGCAAAAAAGGGAGATGCTGATGAAATAAGACTCGACAAAGTCTCCTCTGCAGGTATTGAATTAAGGATGGTGGGACAGGCAGGTCTGACGTGCACCCCAAGTCGTTAAGAAAGAGAGACCCAGTCTAGTGAAGGAGGAGATCTCAGCAGGGGTGGTGAAGTTTGTTTCAGCAGGATAGTTGGGATGTAGTAGCATGGGATATAGACCCAATGGTAGCAGGCAATAGGCAGATCTCAGGGAAAAAGCTTTGGCAGGTTAAGCCCCACCAGATCAGATTCCTAATCTACTTCGTCTACAGTATGTCGTCCTCCTCAGCCAATCCAATCTGCTCTCTTGGGGTGTGCCCAACACTCAAGCATACCTGGATTCATGTAGCAAGCCTTTGAGAGGAGGAGAGATGATTACGAGTTGCTAGTCAAAGTAATGGTCAGCATATCACGTGGTCTCCCAACACTATCTGAGGCCCTCAAACCTTACAGTTTAAACATACACCTGTAGATTCTAGCAAGGACATAGCATCAGTGATGGTACCTGGGGTCATAAGGTTTTCAGGGTCAGTGGTGTAGTGCAGGGTATACGAAGGTGTATGGAGTATACTCACACTTGATTGCTGAATATTCAGCAGTATATTGCATGTATTTTTCATGGGATGGTGAAGGGATGACCCTTCCTACTCTGTCTCTAATTGGAGTATACCCGCTTCTTTAGGCACCACTACACCACTGTTCAGGGTCTCTAAATATCAGATACTTGTATCCAGACAAAGGTTGTCCACGGATCACCTGCTTAATCAATAGCCATCTGGATGCCTTCTATGAGGCATTGGATGGCTTAATCCCAAGAAGCTTGAAGGTCCTGCAGAATGAGTGGCCAGCAAAGCCTCTGCACCCCAACCCAACGCAACATAATTGGACCTTTCAACCCTTTCTCACTTGAAGGACAGTGCCAGCCTTTTCCTATAGGGTTTTGCTATTTAATTAGGATTTTTTTGTCCATAAATATATGCTTTAGTGCATTATGCAGTAATTGTTATGCTCGTGATAAATGATGACCTTTAGTTGTGAATCATGAAACATGATTAGAAACCTCTTCATTAGGCTATTGTGTTCAAGAAATTTTTTAGGAGTCCTACAGTCTATAAAACACACGTTTCATCACAAACATCACAGTTTGTTTTCAGGCTTTTCTACTGATTATAAAATCACATTTGAGCCGTCACTTATCTATGAACAGATCAAACTAATAAACACATGATAACAAAGGCAGCACCAGCTGAGAAAAGGCTTTGCCTGCTTACATCTTTCCCATCTCAACTGTATGATTTTCAATGCACTCAGATGACTTCACTGTTTGTTACACTTCTGAAGTAATGAAAACATTGTCATATTCATTAAGTCATTATTGTCTCATCTGCCACTCGTTTCCTCTTCACTGGTATTACAAACACTAAATGTCACTCGAACGATATGTGTCAGGAATCATGTAACATTGCTAATTTGCTTGTTTGTAATTGCTTTTTGTACATGAGCTCTCTATATTCTACGTCAGGTCAGAGAAAGTTGCTGTGCTAAAATTACTACAGTATAGATGCAGATGAATAAGAGTAAACTTCACTGGAAACAGGAATAAGGCGCTCCCTTCACACTGAAAAATACTACAGAACTAAGTTATTTTTCTACTTTAAAAAACCACTCTGCCAAAGTTAAATAAGTGTCAAAGAACGAAAGAAGAAGAAAGAAAGGCATGACAGTGCCTTGGCACTCTCTAGCCTCCATTATTTTGTTAATGTTCTGTTAGACTTTTTAATTTGGCACAATGTTTTTCAGAAACAAACTTTTGGCATGTGTCTGAGCATGAAGCTCTTTAGAAAGCATGAACCTAGCATGTAGCATAAAATACGTTCTGACTGTATGGACACACTTATTGTGAATACACATTACAAGCTAAGAACCTCAAAGTCAAACTTGTGAATTATTCTTCGTTTTCGTAACAGTTTGAAATATGAATTTTGGCAGAGGCTGGCATCAAGGAGATATTGTATTGGTCTACCTATATATGTCATCTGTTTGTTTATCTTCCTCCTTACTTCCCCGGCAGACCTTCTACATTTCTTACAGTGATTTTAAGTTCTCTGTTTCTTACAGTTCCTGTACCTTAAACACAAAACACCTCTGCTTTAAGTCCTTTTTTAAAGTCAGAGGATACAGACATACTGTTTTCTTTCCAGCCCCTTAGTGTTTGGAGATTCACAGTGAGTTGAGGGACTGGATCATTAAGAGCAGCATGGGAAAACTCCAGCCCTTCAGGAATATATTGTATTTAGTAGAATTGGTCAAAGGCAACACAAACACCTGCTGGGAAGTCCTCTTTCTGTGTCATTTCAGTCCGTCCAAAATGTGTCCAGCCGTCCACCAGCAGTATGTAGGATCAAGAGATGTAATCGAAGGAGGCAACACTTTTACATTCACATTATCACTCAGATTGATCGCCTCTTGTCCAAGGTTAGACTTTTAAAAAAAGCCAGTGAAGGAGTGGATACGATGCAAGAGCAAGGGTCAATGTCTTCATTTTTACTCTGAGTCTTTCACACAGTTTCTTCCTTTGATTTCTCCAGATCCCCTGTCTGTTAGAAGCTCACCAAAGCGTAGACCATACTGCAGTAGGAAATAGACCGTGGCACAAGATAAGATAAACAGTGAGAAAAAAGCATTCATGCTGCCTCTTTTGCAGCTTTTGAAGTTCATACTAAATTAACAAAAATCTGAAAGGCATCACTGGAACCTGAAAGAAGGCAGTGTATTAAAAAGATTCTGAATGTGGACTTACCTGTAGAGATAGTAGAAGAAAGAGAGCAGATAAAAGCCCAGCTTACACCAAGACTCCTTCTGGCAGTAATTGAGAATGTCTGCATTCATCACGCTGACAGGATCATACATGACCTCTGATCCATCAGCCGGCCGATGAAAAAACCTGAAAAAAAGCAAAGAGGTTTAGCTCATGTATAGTGGCAATAGAAGCTGGTCAGACATCTGTTCTAAAACGTTACCTCCACAGATGGTAGAAGAGCAGGGGGATATTGAGGCCAAGTGTGACCCACTCTCCAGCACACATGAACATCAGGCAGAAGAGTCCATGGATGGAGTACTCTGGTACCACCAACTAATAATCAGAAAACACACAGGGAGTCTCGTTAGACGTACTTCAAATCAGAAAACCATACTTCAGCAACTCCTGGGAAAATAATCAAACACCTGTGTGTTGCATGTTGTGATATAGACACAATATTAGTCTGTGAAGCAAACACCTTCACATAGAAGGTGTTAATGTTACTCATGGCTGCTGTTACAAGTGGAAATATAGTTTTAAACACATGCAGACAAGTTTCAGATATCAGTAGAAGGTAATGTTCACAAAAACAGATAAAGATGCTTGCTTTCAGACCTCTGAATCAATAATCTGTAAACATAACCCCAATCTTTGATCTACTTTTAGCTTGATATAACAAATAGTTGTTTATTTGCTAATAAAGAAAATCAGCATTCTGCCATATAGCAACCTGATACTGATATACCTGATGATGATAGCATAATCTTAACGCTTCCTTAAACTCTGCCTTTGGTCTCCAACAACTCATGAGAAATATGTCTTTTAAGCTTCTAAATGCTCCATAGTGTTGATAAGCTAGTTACTAATGTTGACTGTTTGATGCTGAAACAGCAAAAACACACCATATGATTGCTTTTGATTAAAACCTTTGCATTCTGTATTACAAAAGTGCTGAGTGCTAAACGCAAACAGCAGGATGGAAAATCCAAAACATTGAGCAAGAAGTTGAGATAATGCTCCGTAGCGCTAAAGCTATGGAGTTGCAATTCTCTTCAAGTTACACCTTTCATTCACAAGTGGACATTTTCATTTTCCATTTAATATACAGGAAAGTTTAAAAGTAACATTAAGTTACAGTTTAGCAGGCCTGACTCAGTTTAAAAACTGGTTTCCAGCAGGTTCCTGTTCTGCAGAACATGAAACATAAACCACAGTCATGTCACATCAAGACAAACACATTTACAGGACATTAGCATGGGCTAGGGCAGATACAGACAAATAAAAACAAACACTACAGATAGTACAAACACAGACATGTGATCCATTTTGATGCAAAAAATAATGATTACAGCTGCTTTAACATAAAACTTAAAAATCTCCAACATTTACTTTAACTGCTTTACTGTTAACAATATTTGATTGATATCAACTTTTTTATATTGTAAAGATGACATTTTTCTTATGTTACACAAATATTCATCAGCCAACTAATAACTGTATAATCCTCCAATGATAATTTTCCTTCTTTTGAACCGGAATATGTTCATTCACGGGACAGCAGTCTTCACCTGAGCAACTGTCTTTCAATTATAAGAATTTTTATCTTGACACAGATGTGAAACACAGGATGGTTCAGTGTGATTTAAATAAATTACCATTTATGATTTTTGGATAATACTGAACTTGTCTTTAATGTTTTGCTCTAACACAACAGTATGCAGGTGTCCTTTTCACATATAATAAAGCTTTGTCTGCATTGTCATTATTTATTGTCTTGACCTGAGCTTGTCTGCAGTACTCTGTGCAACAATCTGCTGTTAGATAGTTTCCAATAAATACATGTTCGAAATGGCCTCCACAGCTAACACACTACAGCTCTCTCTCGCTCTCTCTCTCTCTCTCTCTCTCTCTCTCTCTCTCTCTCTGAAAGCCTTTACATGTGGAAAAAAGCATCCCAACAAAATACAATAAAAGCTATAGCAGTCTATACACAGTCTGTGTGTGTGTGTGTGTGTGTGTGTGTGTGTGTGTGTGTGTGTGTGTGTGTGTGTGTGTGTGTGTGTGTGTCTGTCTGCAGAGCAGTAATGGAGGGTTGGTGGGTTGAACTACAGGTGAAATGAATCAGTGTGCGTCATGGTCCTCACAGGCTAAAAGCAACAGATAGTCATGCATGTGTGAAGCCCCTGTGTTTGAGTCACCCACCAGCAGAAAAAGAAAAAACAGCTTATACTCACTCTGCGAAGCAAGTTGCAGATTCGTTCGATGTTGAGAATCCTTTCTCTCTGTGGAGTGGATTAAAAAAAAGTATTATTAAAAAATTTAATTATTTTACTTATTTTGTCTCTTCATGAAAATAAATGTCAAGGCAGAGTGGATTCAGGCTTTTAAGACCCATTTACAGTGTGATATAAAGATCTGTATGTGGACATGTCATCATAATATTATAAAAAGCATGCTGATGCACGATGCAAACATGTTGAATTAGTATGTGTTCAGGTCTTTCTGATCACATCTGACAGTAGCGTGGCCTACAGTGTGATTACATCTTATGAGGCTCTACAAGCAAACCATACAACATTTGTCAGTATGTCATTATTCTGCTTTGACTTCTGACCTCAAGTCTAAACCCAGAGGACGGAAATCAGATCTCAGAGAGGATAATGACATCACTTTTTTTTAAATAAATTTGAAATCATGTTAAGAGATGCTAGCTGATAGTTAGTTAGGACATAAATCAATAAATAACACCAGGTGAAAATGAATTCTTATTTAAAGTTAGCTGACAAAAAGTGGAAAATACATAGAGATCACCGCTTGAATACTGATGTTGGTAAAAGACGGCATATACTTCTAACTCCATCTTTAAATTTAATGCAGCTAAGCATGAAACAAACATTGTGGGTTATAATACTGATTAAAACTATTTGTCAGCCTTATTGAATGTAAAGAGGGCTGAGATGTCTCTTTGTCTTGTAGACTAAACCTTTTCCAGGAAAGGAAAGAAGCCATCCACCAACAAGTGGCTAATGTACTCTTAGGGTGATATTTGACTCTCTAGCAAAGCACATTAGATGGTTGTGGCAGTTTATCTACCTTCGATTAATCTGTTTTGAAAAGCAGCAACACCAAAAAAAAAACAGTAGGTGGATTGGATGTGATATATGCATCGTAAACATTATTTATTTTCATTCATTTTTTAAAAGCCAAAACTGGAAAGACACAAATATGGAGCCTTCTGTCTAAGTTCCAGTTATGATGACTTTCAGTGTTGAGGCTCTGCAGCCCCTCTCCTCCACCTGGAGCCACACGCTGCAGCTTTAATGAATCTGTGGACATAAAATCTAACCTCCCCTCGAGACATGAGATTGGATTTTGCCCTAAAGCTTCAGCATGCAGCCTCCAGACCAGACAGCCCCACGGTTTATTTACAGTTGTTGGTTTTGGGCCTGTAATATTGTTCTTTTTTGCTTGCTCTGTGCGCCACATGCTTCCCAGATACTTAGCTTGAAATTGTAGCGAGCACTCCAACAGACCTTAGGCTACTGTACACTATTTGAAGCATTGTTAAAGCTGTTAGGATAATACAGGATTGAGCTTCTCTGGTTTTCCCTGTTTAGTGTTTAAGTCAACCAATCACTCTGAATGTTGTTCCAATCAGGGAAGCAGAACTAAAGACGTTTTTCAAAGGCAGGAGAGAAAATTCAGAAAATACAGAACACATAAACGACCCACAAACGCCTGTTGTCAAGTTCAATGAGATCTATTTCAGTTCATGTTTCATAAGAATTAAATAGCATCCTTGTAATTTTTCTATAGCCACTTACATTGAAGTTCAAAATATATTTTAAATGTTTTTTGTATTGCAGCTATTTGTAACGCTATTGTTTTTGATGAAAATGAAAAAGGTTGATGACGTCTTGGACTTACAAGCTAGCTAGCCATTATGTGTCGACACAGTTTCTGTGTCAATGTTCTCACATTCAGGGATATTGGCAAGTGCAAACGCCAATCAATATTTATAACAAATATCCTGCTTCCTGCTTCAATCAGAAACACAGAAATGTGTGAAATCACATACTGCAGCACTCTGATAACCTTTATGTGTTGGCACTTTGTTGTGTTACTTTAAATGCAGCATCATTTATGTAATAATTAAAGATTGTTGTGTTTGCAATGTTAAAAGTTTTGCTTTTATTAAAAAATATCAGAAATAAATACACGCAGTAGCAAAAAGGCACTTTTTTTTATTTCAACAGGACATATTTCTAAACTTCAGTCCCTTTTTGTCAAACAGCCAATCACTGTGCGTGTTACAAAGTCTCCATGTTTCACTGTAAGTGTGATAGATGGCTCTGTTTTGAAACCCTTGTTCAGCCTTTCCATTTTTCCTGTTGTAATCCCTCTCTAACTCACCAGTATTTAATGCTTTTGTCTCTTTTGTAGTGAACAGCAGTTGACTGAGTGTTAGTGTCTCTCTGCTAACATCTGAAATGTACGTGCTGTGTATTTTTTGTCATGTTTGTTTGTGCAGTTTATTGATTTTTGGGAGAGCCGGCGAGCATCACATCCTGGCTGAGCATGTTCTTTCTGAACACATGTGACATGCTGACACCAGCTGAGATGACAAGTTTAGGTTGATCATTATTGATTGTACAATAACCTAACACCATGGTGCAAGCCAATACAGCCGCCTTAGCAGAAATCCTGCTGCCACAAAGCTTATAATGCTTATACGCTGTGCCAGAGAAAATGGCTCTCTATCTTTGTCTGCAAGGGGGAAAAATCTAACTGAACATGCATGGCAATGTTTATTGCAGAGCGTCTGTATTCCACTGCATTTTAGTTTACAGGTGTTGCAGTTATTGTGTCCACCCCCCTGTAGCTGGCGTTCCTCCACACTCCCACAGTCGGCTTTCACAGTTTCCTCTCCCACTCCTCATCAGTTCAGATGCAGGTTCACATGACTGCTAGAACATTAGCTAACTTGTGAAAAAGACATTCTCAGCCGCTGTTATTTCAATAAACGAATAATGGCTCTCAGTATTGACTCATGATAATACTGATTTATGATAGATCAAGAAAGAAATATTCACAATGCACATATGATGCTGCAAGGGTGGACCACATAATCTTATGAAGATCATAATAATACTTACAAATACTTGAGTTTTTTAGTTAAGAGCATGGTTTTGTTTTTCCATGTTCACACTGGGGAATAAGTGTGTTTCATATTACAAACAGGCAAAACCCTGCGTCTGCGCCTTTATTGTGGCGGCATCACAGAATCTAATTGTATAAACAGCGGCTTCATTTGCATCAGTCCGTTTAATTGATTAAGCCGACAAGCCATCAGGTCTGCAGACGGTTGATTGCTACAGTCTCCTTCATACAAATGAGCGTTCAAGACAAACACTGCCTGGATGCTGCTGTTACAGTCACCTGGAAGCGTGGATTAAATTGGGTTTCTTTTCAGTGGTGTAAATATTTAATTTGGATAAATGAATGCAGAGATTGAATGTAGCTGAATTAAACATTTGGAATATTTAATTCCAAAACCACAAAACCTCAATTTACATGACATTATGTTTGCTTCTCCAGTATGACAACAGGCATTAAAGGACAGGTTAATAGGATTTTCTCATAAAATTACATTTTCTTTCAATCAGTCTGCTTATGCACTTTTTTCTTTGGGTATTTGTATTATTGTATTGATTGATCAATTTAAGGAACATACACAACATTTCTTTTTTGAATGAAACCCTCGATTTGTTCTAAGTCCCTTTGTGATTCTCATCGAGGGTTCCTCTTAGCAGTCAAACAAAAGGATTTCTGAGGGCTTGATCATTCTTGAAAGAAGTGAAACAGCAGGGTTCTTACCGCTCTGGTGGGATTGCTCTGATCAATGGGGTTTTTGAAGTCTGTGCGGAGCTCGTCAAATGCAATGATCTGAAAAAGAGCAGACATGTCAGTTTGTGTTCATTGAGAAACCTTTGGAAAACTAAAGAAAAGACAAACTGTAACTGTATCTCAAATGAAGCCATATTGATATATTTCCAACGCTACACAAGTCTCAGGCTTTGGTACAACACTGTGATAATGCAAAGCCACTGGGGACATTTGATAGGATCGCATACTGGCTGGATTTCATACAGCTGCAGCTACATTGTTTACTTTGCCAGAGCACACATGGTGATTAAATGGCGAGCGATTACATGTATAATTACTCACAGCTTTGCTCTTTCACGTCACACTGAAAATGAGCTCCCATAGCGTTTGTATCATGTGTCACTGTGGTTTCTGAACGTCCAAGGAGATATCATTTTGATTTTCTTCTTCTTATCTCAAACCACACATTAGTTTACATCTAAAACAACAGTTTACCCATTTAGCCCATAGCTTTCATGACAGTAAACAAATATTTAATCATAATCTTACAGTATTATTACAATTAACGGAAAATAAAAAAAATATGTCTGAATAACTTAAAATGTTTGCTTTGTTGCGTTTGTAATAACTAGGATCATGGTACTCTGGAGGTCTGTGTTAATTTGAGCATACTTTAGTTTCTCCTTTTGAGTCAAACATCAGAACATGTCAAATTGATTTGACTTAAAAACAATGTCATTACTCACATACACTCCTCTGAAAGCACTCTGACTGCTCCCTGTCAGCTGACTATGAGGAATCTTTTTTCTCACCAGCTTCCTGATTAATCACCCAATAAAACTACAGATAATTCTTGTGGTAAATGCCACCCGCTGTGCCTCTCATTAGTTTGGCTTTTAAACAGTAAAGCATCACTTTGATGGTTCATTTAAAAGCAGTAAAATAAATCAGGCATTATGTGTAGATAAATGAGCATGAGAGAGATCATGTATATCTGTGTGAAACAGAAACACTCCCGGTGGTCATTCCCCGGTACCAGTCTGCACCACTCTCCATCCTCTGCTTTCACACTTAGCTCTGTTGTATACAGATGCAGTTTCCATGGCGACATGGTGAGACCCTCAGCGGGCTCCATGGTTACTAGAGCAGTGAACAAACACTCTGATTGGTCGAGAGCCTTATAGAATTGGGGTGCTGTGGCCGTGGGTAGAGGCAGACAGGGTGAAGGGGGAGCCAAATCGGTTTGATAAGCGTTTCAATCACATGGTTGAGCACCGAGCCAGACATGCACGCTTCTCGCCACCGTCTCTCTCACACACAGACACACAGTGCCTGACTCATATGTAGTCTCACCCACTGAGTCAATTTGTATGTTAGTCATTTCAAGGCTTATATTTGTAATGATATGTTTAATATTTCGCTTTGTTCCTGCCTCCATGGAGAGAACGGTAAAGGTGAAAGATCAAAGTGTTTGTTCAGTCTGCACCTGTATCCAGCAGCGCATAAGTGTCTCTGTAAACTCCTCTCAAAATGCCGCAAGCAGACAGGTTCGATAAAGTCTGTGGTGGTATTTATGATTGTCGTGTTTTGCAGCCTCGACGTACTCGCTTCGTGCTGTTTGCTGAAGCCAGAACACCGTTTGACAAGTTGTTTATTGTCGGACCTCTGGGATCCTAGGCTGCTTCAATGTTGAGGGATGGAGCCTGTCAGAATCTGTCTTTTTGGTGTCTATGTTAGTGTCAGAATAGCTGCAGTTAATTGAACGAATGATAATCCAGCACAAGCAGGACTTCTTAAGTTATTGTAATCAAAATTAAACCCTCCATTTTATTATCACATGTTTATCTACCTCTAAAGGCCTGTACACAGCAGCTTTGCTTTTCATTTCTATGCCTGTGTTGACTTTGTCTATTAATGTGTCTTTACATCAAGAAGTAGGCCCCAACAGAGTCAAATTGGTGAACATTGCCAATACAGCTGACTCTGATTCTGACAAATTTAGAACATAACGTCCAGTGTTATTCAGCTTCTTGTGTGTCAAAATAAAAAAGATAATACACCCATCCTCTGATAAAGTTTAAAAGACTATTATAATCTATTCATTAAGACTTATTAAAAGCATAAAATCATTAAAAATAATTAAACAGTTACATGCTTGAACATTGGAAAATGTCAAAGTCTTACTTCATTCTTTAAACTTTTGTTTCATTAAAGCAGTAAAGGGTATCTTTGATCTGCAACGGGTCTTGATCTACTAGCCGGATATCGTTTGCTTTTGTCTTGTACTTGTAAAATGACTACAGAGATGTTGCTGAGGAAACATCAGCTGATCACTCGTGATACTTTTCAACATTTTTCGGGTGTGTTGCCATTTTTGAAAAGAGTAAAACTGAGCTGTTGTAACTTCCTTAAATGTCAAGCGTTAAAATAAAGTGTTTAAGTTTGTCAGCATGTCTGAGAGCTGAGCCCCTGCTCTATCATAAAGGAAACCCCTTGCTTAAAAGAGTGAAGGCATTGTCTTGAATGTGAATTTGCAAATTAACAATACATTGTCACTGATATTTTTTGAATAGGCCTATGTTACATTCACTTAAAACATGTGGATACGTTTTGTGAGCATTTACTAAGTTCAAGTTAAATTGTTCTTTATGGCAAAGTCTTTGAAAGTGAACTTCATGTTTTAGGTATAGCCTATAGTTTTACTGTAACTGAAATAGTAGCTCTTACTGTCTACCTTCCTGTAAATGTGTTTTTATTGTTATGTTGGATGAATTGGTCTACATATACATATGTAACAAAGGAACATCACCATCACCATCACACTTGTTATTAATTTTGTTTCAATATGTAAAGTAAGTTAAAGTATTGAACAGAGTACTAACAGAGCTCCTAGTCACAGAGGAAATCCTGTAACTCAGCTGAGCGCAGCCCATAGGCAATAATGGACAAAGCCTGAGTGACTTTACCCATTGGTTACTGCAGGAGGCTGTGAACGGTCTCCATCAAGCCCCCAGAAATTGCGCTGACCGTTGAAGCCAATTTTACATGGTGGCCAAACCTTGTATTGCAGCATCACGTGACGCCATTTGGACCAAAAGGACTTATTCCAATAAGCTTACATTGGGTAAGAAACGTCTATAAATCATTGTTCAGCTGTTTTAAAATCATTAGCTCCTAAAAGTTGGAAAATTATACAATTTTACAATTCAGTAGCAGACGCTTTTATCCAAAGTGCAGAACACTAGAGAGTAAGTACAACACAAGCAAGGAAAGGAGAAAATGCAATTAAAGCCAAGTTCAGGGATTCACGGGACGGCTACTGTACTTGAAGTGTGCATGCTCTATGGGCACAGGAACGTAGACGATCCAGGCTCCGCTTCCAGTGTTGTATCCATTCTATAATACATCCACTGTCTAATGCTGGAAATGCTTTCTCAACCTAACTTTCAGTCAACCTAACAACAGTCTCAGGGCCAGAGCTGAGGCAGGTTTTTAAGCCCACAGGTAAACAGCTATACCGCACCCACCTGTCAATCATGTCAGCTACGCACCTTATTGTGAATAACACATATCCTTCATAAAATAGAAACTGATAAGTTATCAGAAACACAACTGTATAGTGTGCGCCGATCAAAACATGAGCTTATCAATGTCATTTTTGTAGTAGGCTGAAAACATGTTAATTTCTGCTGTAAAAACAGACTTTTTTGAATGGGGTGTGTATGTGACTTCAGGTGCTTCTGCAGCCAGCCTCAAGCGGACACTCAGTGAACTGCAGATTTTTGCACTTCCTCATTGGGTTCATTTTTCCACACAGGAGGTTGCTGCTTTGTGCAGCCACATTTTGTATAGACTGTAAATCCTTAAAGACAAATATTGTCATATATGTTGATGTATTATTTGTAATATTACTGACTTTTATGTTTTGTTAGCATTTACTGAGCTATTTTAATTATGTTTTTTTTTTTTTTTCAAACTCTTACTGAAATAGGTTGTGCTCCACCTGCTCTCAAACTTACTCTGCAGTGTTTGATGTGAATTGTAAAATGTTTCTACAAGTTATAACACGAGTGTCACTCTATCACTCTCATGATTATTTCCCCACATTTTCAGGGACCTAACAAATGCATCTCCTGCAATGGTGAAACATTTTATCAACACTAAACATGTATCTTGTACCAGCTCATTTTGTCTTTGTAGCCAGGTGTTTGGAATGTAGATGTCATTCCCTGGCTTTGTAGGGGTAATTCAAAATGTAAGTCACATTTAATTGCAGTCCTACTGAGGTTTCCTTTGAGATCCAGCTGACACATTTCCACATGCCATTACCTTCACAGCACATAAGTGAGGTGTGTGTGTGTGTTTGTGTATATGTGTGCTGTTCTTCTCAATGTTGTACAACTGTGTGTAGGTGGATGTGTTTGTCTGCCTGTGTGGGATGAACATTTGCAGGCCCTACATGTGCCCATTTTAGTTTCTGGTTATGTGTGCGTGCAGTGGTGCTTCTCACCTGCCAGATGACAAAGAAGATGAGGGCAGCGCACAGCACCAAGGTGAGCATGTAGCAGAAGGCCGCAAAGGTGAACGCCATGGCTGAGCCTGCCAGCCTGACAAAGAGATGGGTCGCGAGAGAGAAAGGGAAATCCCTTTCTGCTCTCTGCTCTTTAGTTTCCTGGGGTGCCTCCCTTTGTCAGAGGAGGTTATTGTGTGCCTCTCCCTCTGAGAGCCGGTATCCTCCAGGTGGGTAAAGCACTCAGTTTTAGCAACAATCAATCATCAGCAGGAGCTGTGCCTTCATCTTGTTTCCAGTGTTTGTCTCTTTTTGAATGTCTGACAGCAGGACTTCCTCTCTCTCTCTCTCTCTCTCTCTCTGTCCCTGGATTTGATTTAGGAAGCACTTTAGTGTGTGTTCGCAGCCACACTTGTTGGCTTGATGCTCCTCTTTTCAGTCTCTGACAGGCAAAATGTCTGTCTCCTCCTCCTCCTCCGTGTAGTTTCTCTTTACACAAAGCCTACACATTTTTTTTCCCTGCCTCACAGAAATGCCAACCAAAAAGTGTGAGACTGACACGCTGACAACAAATGCACAGGAATCTCGTTGAAACTAACACTGCGTTTTAAACACAGTGAGGATTATTGTCTACGGTGGTTATGGCTTGTGATAGTTCAGCAGTTTGTTGTATGGCTTCCACTTCATTTGTCGCTTTAAATCAAGGACATATTTCTAAATCACAATTAACACTTTTGTAAGAAGCAAATAACATGTTGGTTATCATTTACAGTGGTAGTCTCTTGGTACATTACTTATTTTAATTAAAACTTTTGAGAAATTAGTGACTCCAAATGAATCTGAGCATGAATTGCTTTTCACAAGAGACAGTTACATTCTCACAAAGCAAGTCACTCTTTGCCACTATTACATAATTACACTTTATTTCAATCTGAACAATTATTTGTGGTTCAAAATATCACGCATCTACAAGAACTTCAGAATAAAAGGTAAGAGAACAATATCTATTATAAATGTATTTAACATGGACCGATGTCTTGACTGGTCTTTATATCGAGTAGAGAATACCTGTGTCTGGTTGGAGGCGTGTCAGCCCCTGAACAGTCCACTCTGTCCTCGTCTCTGTCAATTTGGGTCGGCACCATGTCAGATTTCTCTGCTCTGCATCTCTCTCTCTCAGACGCATCCCTCAGACTCCTCCAAAAAATATGTCTTTTGAGGGGTTTCTCATGGTAAAAAAAAAATGTGATTCTAGAGGATGAGAAGAGGGAAATTAAACCAGAAACCTGAAGAGCATTTACATCTTGAGTCGCATTTACCAGATGTGTTTAGCAGAAATCTCCAGAGCTCTTAGAAGTTTTAAGTTAATAAGTCCAGCTTTCCATTGTCTAGCCTTTTTCCTTTTTCTTATTTAATGTCCTCTTTTATTTTTATCGCTCTAAAAAACCTGAATATATTTCCTGAGTCTGCTGTCTCTGTCGGTCTTTCTGTATTTCTTAGACTGGGAGAGAAATATTTCTATCACGCTTGAAGGTATAACGGTCAGCCAATAGAATCGCTCGGTCTCCCTCCCTCTCTTATTTGCTCTCTCCTCCTCTCTCTCCTCCTCCCTGTCTGTCAGTCTTCTCTCTCTCTCTCACATTTTATACATTTCCATAATCCCTTGTTCCCCAGGGAGTGATGAGGGGGCAGGGCAGGCTGAAAGTATTTTTCCTTTTGTCTGCATCCATCTCTCTCTCTTTCTCTCTATTCCCACCTCTATCCATCTCTCTGTCATTCCTTTCCACCCTCTCCTTCAGTCATCTGTCATTTTTTGAAATGTGAGTCTGATTCTAAGGGGGAGTTGTTCTCAATCACCTGTCATGTATTTCCATCCTCCCCTCCATTAGCTGTTTACTGAACGTCCATGAAATAGCTCAATTCCACTCTTTGTTCGTTCTTTTTTCTCTACCACCTCTGCTTATTACTGAACAGATTTTAGTGCCATCTAATGCACATTGCTGCTGTCTCATCTTTTGTGAAAAACATCCAATACTGATTTGTCATGTTGATCTGTACATTGTTTCTTTGACAACTCTATAAGTTTGCAAGTTTGCATCACAAAAGAAGAAATGCACAAAAAGTTCATGTTTCACCACCGGGCAATAACATTTCTCTGCTGTTTAGCGGACACGTCAGGACAGGGGGATATGATGATGTAATAGAGGTTCTCATCATGTATTTAATGGGACGCTCAGACAAAGCGGTGTCAGATGAGCTCACACACCTCTTCATCAACACCACCTGTTCTCCTCCACTCATGTTGTTATGTATGAATCATGCAGTGGTCTTTTGACACTATGAGTTGGGGAAAAGGTGGATCCGTTACGAATGTTGCTTCTAATCGGAGCGCTAACATAATATTTTCAGTTTGCTCAATTCAACGACTGTACTTTAGGTACTGATGGTATGTTACTTTGAGGACAGAGACAAACTAGCCTAGCTAGTAAGCTATGTGTAACATATCTGTTTCCTGTTATTTTAAACTGTTACAAATGGGTTTTTTTGCATCATCCCTATAAAAAAACTCACTTATAAATAATATTTATACAATTGTTGTAGTAACCTTTAAAATAACATTTTCTGTGAGAATGCTAAGCTAAACAAAGCTAAAACACTAAACCTTATTTGTCAAAGTTCTGCAGTAATTCAGACTGATAGACGGCTCACTATCTATTTTCACTAAACAGAAGCTCTGAGGTTTGTTATCCTTTTTGTCTCTTTATTTTATGGTATATCATTATTTCAGTCTTGTACTTGATTCAGACTGGGGAAATATTTCATCTTTGTAGTTAACAGGGAACAGACCACCTCTGGATCTTCACCTTTCTCTCCTTGTGGGCACACAGAGAGCCTTTGAGTTGTTTCTTTTTTCAACTTAAAATCCAGAAAAGCCAAATTATAATCAAATATTTTGTCACTGAGTTGTGGTTTTATGGTAGCCCCCAGTTTTAAAACTACAGTAAAAAAAAAAAAAATGTCCCCAGTTGGGGGCAGTAAAGACGAGTTGTAAAAACAATTCAGACATATTGTCACAGTTTGTTACTGTACATGTTGGTATGTTAGAAAAATGTAATCTGCACATTTTTAGCAGATACGTAGCAACACCATTGAAGTTTCTGTCCCCAAAATGAATTAATGAATGAATGAATACTATCTGTTTGCATTGAACTCTGTTTGGTTCTCCACTAAGTACTGAGCATATCTGACTCTCTTGCTGCTAAATACTTTAAGCCCACAAGCTCATCTGTGTGTCATCTGGTATGTACAGAAGGGTCTCATTGCTTCTGCTCAATAAATGTTGTTGTAAAACTGTCTGAAAAGCACTTTAATGCATCTTACAAATGAGGAGAAATGTAAACTGACACCTATATACTATTAGTCATGTGATGTAGTGCTGTTTTGAATATAGCTGCGTAAAGAAATACATTCTCCCTTTTCTTTGAGAAGTTATTTTGCTTTTATTACATGGCCATTATGTGGCAGCAATTCAACAAACATGATAGATAGTTCTTTAGAAGGCTAATATAATGAATCAATTAGATTATATTAACATCCAGAGTCTCGTCAATTGTTTATTTTATTTTATTTTTATTTAACCTATATCATTTGACCAGATTGGTCCCATTGAGATTAAGAACCTCTTTTTCAAGGGAGACCTGGCCAAGACAGGCAGCATCAAAAATGCAGAGTTCCAGACAGAGTCACAAAGAAAGACGCAGTAAAATTTACAAAGACACTACATTTTGCATTAAAATATAACCATTATATCATCTAGAACCAGTCAAATCTGGAAGTCAGTAGTTAGAGGAGTCAGGCTAAAAACATCAGCATCCAATAGAATCTGCTTCCATGTCTTTCATTTTTTATTTAAAAACATTCAAGGACACAAGCTCGGCAAGTTTCAAGTCACTCTGCAACAGAGTCCAGGCTGAGGGTGCAGAATACCCAAAAGCCAAAGTTGGGACAAAGAGCATAAAGAGATCCTGAGAACGCAAAGAATACTATCCTCTACTTTTCTGTGTGATAAAAACACATAGATAGAGAGGAAGCAGACAAAGAATTGCCTTATATATAAAGATGTACCGGTGTAGGAGCCTACGGGTCGCCAGAGAAGGCCATCCAACCCGAGACTTCATCTCACAACGGTGAGTCAGAGCTTTACAGTTTGTAAGGATGCATGCTAAGTTGTATCAACCATATGGAGACAATGAGCAGAGGCGTTCATGTACAAAAGGTCACCATAGTCTAAGACAGGTAAAAAGGTTGTAGTGACAAGGTGCTTTTTTACATTAAAAGAAAAACACAACTTGTTTTCCAAAATAAAAACCCAGTTTTAGCCTCTGCTTTTTCACCAGGCACAGTACATGCAGCTTCAAATTAAGGGACTCATCAATTAAAATACCGAGGTATTTGTCAGAGTTTACAACCTCACTTTCCTTTCCATCAACAGTAGAAAGCACAGGTACATTTTGTCACCTGGTTTTTGACTCTGTAAACAACATAAGCTTCGTTTTTATTGGCATTTAAAACAAGTTTCAGCTCAGGCAGTGTATCCTGAACAACAACAAAATCATTTTGCAGATTTTCAATGGCTTGTGCAAGAGACCATTGTGTGACAAGACTCGGAATCAGCTTGCAACATCAACTTCTCTTTGTTGTCCTTGGAACCTGTAAGAATGAATGGAGGAAATAATGTTCTGTGTTTGCCAATGAGATGCATTGCTCAAGGCCATATATATGACTTCACAGTACATAGCCTGAGTGTGGACCATACCACCCACATCTTTGAGTGAAAAGAGATGCAGTTCTGTGTGTTTACCAGGCATATACTGTACATAACAGGACGGTACATATTGATTATGACTAAATGGAAATCTGGTGTGTTAAATATATTGTGGTTTGCAGCACAGTGTTGATTGGGAAGTTTGAGCTTTCTGGGTTAGTGTGTTATCAGAGGTCTATTTTGATATACTGTGTTGTCACTCAGTGGTCGGGGATTCCCTGCAGTCTGCCCAAACTGTGTCAAATTCCTTACTTGTGTTTATCTGGAAGCATTTTAATTTTTTGGTTAAAGTCATTTTTTTTATTTCTAGTTGTCCTCTTTCTGTCATTATGAGACACCTGATGAAGTGGGCTTATCACTTTCTTCGTAATACAAAATTTGTATTGACTGGAGTCAAGATGCCACAGGTCTTGCAGACTGGCAGACTGTGCTGAGTTCAGAGGTTTTGGCTCCATCTTGAGCCAGTGTCTGGACCTAAACCAAAAAGAAGTCCAAGACAGTAAGTCTTCTGGCCCTCAACACTTTAAACTCTTCAGTCTGCTCTCACTAAAACTTACTCTGACACGATGGTCAGCTGCAAAATATAATAAACTGAATGAAAGAAAGTGAATTCTGCAAGTGTTTGGTTTTCTTAGATTATCATCAAAACTGACCCTTAAGGGACTATCTTCAACTGTTGGACTGAAACTAGGACACATGCTTTGGTGTACAAAGATGGGTCTTTCCACTAAGTAAACGCTGCCAATAGAAAGTAGGCTATTGACTCTCAAGTATTCCTCCTTTGACTTTTCTATGTTTTATTGTTGTACCCTTGGTAAGTTGATTTGCAAACTCACTTTACACGTTTGCTTTGTGTCCACACATTAGGATCAAACTCCTTTTGGGGTTAACAGAAGGACACAACATTATTTTGGGGAATATTCCGAGAAGTTTGTTGTAAAGATACTTTTTAATTATACTTATGCAAGCTTCTGTGTCCACTGATTACAAATTGTTATCTTTTTTAAAAGAATTTAAAAAAAAGACGAGCTGAAAATTGCTTCAATCAAGAGATGAATGATTTGATGATTAATGCAGAGCATCATTAGCCACTTACACAATCTTTTCAAAAACGTAATCAAACCTCTTGTTGAATACCTGGAGGGAGTTTTTTCTCACTACAGATGTGCTGTTGTTTCATTGTTGGCTTTATGCCTCCCACTAGTGGTGACAATTAGGAACTGCAGCTTCTCAATTCACATTCGTGCCCCTCACAATACAGAGTCTGAAAAATCAAACCTTGCAAAATTAGAACCCCGAAATATAATTTCACACCCTGCCCTTCTGATTTTCAGCACTGATGAACATGTAAGTTACAACTGTGCCTATGTTAATGTTTTTCTAGCCTGTTAAATAAGATTTTCATCATAATTTTCAAAGTAAAAAACACATTCTTAAAGATGATTTCATTTCAATATTTCAGAACACACTTTAAGAAATGTATTTAGCATTGCTTTTTGTATTTTGTTCAGAGCAGCTGACAAGCTTGTAGCAGGCAACACATGCATGGAGGAATGCTATTTTTGAATTCTTTTGAGTAATAGTATAGTTTATGTACTTTTATCCGCTAAGGTTAAATCAATAATTAGCACAGATCATTGGTCACACCTTTTTAGCCTACAAGCCGATTACTGACACCTAAAGTGTTGGTTATTCATGACAAATTTGATTCTTTATGTGACAATCCTAGTCTTTTATAAGGATGGTGTGTGGTCTGTGGATTCGCTTAAAAATGATATGGTTTAATACAGTAAAGATGCAAAAGCTCAACAATCATTGACATTTCTGTAAAGTAAAATAATTTTCTGTTTGATGTATTTCTATTGTTTTCAATAACTATTATTTCAGTTGTGTTGACTGCTACAGATTGGCAAGGCATTAAAAACTGCCACTGATATTAATTTTACTTGTACTCCAAATTTCTCTGGGAACCGTGGAACATTTTAATCGAGGAATTTTGTACAAATGAAGAGTGACAGATTTTAAATTGACCACAAGATGGCAACATACGAGAGCTGGAGGTAGCAACAGATGGTCCCATTAGGAGCCTGACAGCAGCAGGATTGATTTACAAATGACTCAATCTCAGAGCAGAATCTGAACTCCTCCAATCAGGTTTCTTTCTTTACATGTAGGGTTTAAAGACCCACACTAACTTAGTGATGGAGAGAAAGCATCGTCATTTATCCTTTTTTAAATGACTGTATTTAACTAATATCCTCAATTTCCTTTTGTTGGTTTTATTATCTCTTTATTATTGCTTTGATCTCATCTTACTGTAATGTTTGAATTATTTTTAGTTTTCTCTTTATTGCTCTTAATTCCTTTTATAGCTTTCATTCATTATTTCGTTATTGTATTGTTTTTATTTAGCATGGCTTTTTTACTGCCTTTTTCTCTTTTTTATTCTTTAATTGTTTTTACCTTTTCATTACTGCTGTTTGTTTTTATATTTTCTTGTCTCCCTTTTTATGTTTCTATCAATTTTAGTTGCTGACATCTCTGGTCCTCCTGGTCTCATGTCACGTGGTTGGGTTCTTGTGTTGCCTGGGTTCTTATGATGTTCTTATTATGTTGGTTTCATTGCATCTGACTGGTATTTTGTTGTTTGGGTTCTTTTGCTGTGGGGTTCCTGTGTCATCTAGGTTGTTTTGATGTTGTTTTGCTTCTTTTGTGTTTGGGTTCTTTTGTTGGGTCTAATGCTACTTTTAGTTGTATGTCAAAGCATTTTGTAAACTCATGTTTTTGAAGGTGCTTTATTTGTACTGTGTGTGTGTGTGTGTGTGTGTGTGTGTGTGTGTGTGTGTGTGTGTGTGTGTGTGTGCGTGCGTGTGTGTGTGTGTGTGTGCGTGCGTGCGTGTTTGTGTGTGCGTGTTGTGTGTGTGTGTGATCACGTGTGTGGTTATTGATGTTTGCTATCTTATTCCTGACTGTGGAAACATTTTTTGTTGTATACTGTGTTTTTAACCTCAACGTAAAGCACATTGAGATTATCTGTTGTGTAGGAGGAAGTAAATTGCTTTTGCTAAATAGAGGTTTTGATTATTTTTCCAATGGGCAACTGCGAAAACAGGTGAAATGTAAAAAAAAATACAAAAAATAACTTACAGCATGACTGTGTTTAATTCAAGCTGGGCTGAAGACTCATTAAGCATGTAGGAGCTCAGCTCAATGTACTGAACAGCTGAGTGAGAGTTAAATTGGTTATTAAAGCAATCAGCAGACAGCAAACTCATCCCAAGGGTGCAGGTGGGTGCTAAAGTAATAAAATGTACCACTGATACATTAACAAACAAAAGAGGTCAATTTAAAGTCTCCTGAACCGTTGCCCTTTGGAGCCAAATTAAATGTTTTTTTCAAAAGCTTTATTGATCGAGTGAACAATGGGAAAAAGTAAACATGACCCAAAGGAATCGGTGGGTATAGTATTGAAACCTTATGCATACATTTTACCTCACTGACAGGTTCACAATAGAAAACAGCTTCATGATTAATAGAGCAGTTGGATATCAGGGTTAATTGTCAGAGATGCTTGAAACAGTACGTCATGGCAGGTCCTCGTTATCACACTGTAGCTCAGCAGGATTACGATGCATGTTCCTACTGGCCTTCATGCTGGACAAACATCTGTTAAAACAAAATAAGGTAAAAAAAAACAAAAGGAAAACAAAGCTTGGTTTCTTGTGCCAGAAGAACATATAAGACACAAGAAAGTATTTGTGTGTAGAGACACAGATGTTAATTGAACTTAACTACCTCTGCTCGCCAACAGAGACAAACACAGCTCAACAGTAACTGTCAGAATGAGCCAGGGCAAAAAAATATAATCAGAGCTTCACTGAAAAATTTTAATTTATTACGATCTTAAAATAAATGCTGGCTATGTGCTTCTGCCAAAACAGAGCTCAGCAGGACCACAACCGTAAAGACATCTTTAACAGCCATGGAGACACAGTAACCCAACAGTTACCATGGCAACCAAAACAAATCCAGAAGGCTTCTTTTCAGCCTGTAACCAGAAATCAAATATTGTGTGCCCTTTAAACGAGAGTTCAGGTAAACCTGGAGGACATCTTATGTTTACATGGTGGTCACAACTGTGGGTTTTTTTTAAAGAGCATTATCGTCAGCAAGAGGTATGACTGCTTATTGAAAAGCAAAGGGATTAATTCTGATTT
Source organism: Labrus mixtus (assembly GCF_963584025.1). Classification (NCBI taxonomy): domain Eukaryota; kingdom Metazoa; phylum Chordata; class Actinopteri; order Labriformes; family Labridae; genus Labrus; species Labrus mixtus. The sequence goes on along the minus strand of NC_083625.1, from coordinate 19,580,073 downwards.
GAGAAGGGGGGGGGGGGGTCATTGAGACTGCATACAAGGTGCATACAAGGTGTGTATTTAATTTAGTAATATGTGTTTCAAAAACTGAAATCCAGTACCAGTAACCTCCACGAACCAACTTCAGTAGCTATTTTAGCTTCAATGATAACAAAGTAGTGTAACTCACACTGGGATAAAGGGAGACATCAGGATCTTTCTCAGAGTTTATCTGATGTAGTTTTAGGTCTTTTAAACAACTATTATGCCACCTGTTGTTGTGTCTGCTTGCTGAGATATTCATTCCCACTTTTTTAATCAGAAAATCTTCTTTTTTTTTTTTTTTAAGATTTATTTTTGTGCTTTTAATGGAGAGATAGGACAGTGGATAGAGAGTGGGGATTGACATGCGGGAAACATGGGACGCGCGCAGTAACCATTGTGCCACCAGCTCCCCTTATCAGACAATCTTTGATTCAGGATTTCACATCTTATTGACCGTCATTTATTTTTCTGCTTCTGGAAAGGTCAAGATAAAGACAATATGAGTTTACATTCTTACTTACAGAGGTTTAGAGCCCAGTAAAAGAGACACAAATCACATGCATAAAAGAAAATAAATACAAACTTACGACCAGCTTCCTACTAAAAACTGATTACAACAGACTTAAATGTTTTGTTGCAGCCAGAGAAGCACTCACAAAGAAGTTTCTAACAGTGTCCTCTTTAGTAGTCACTAAATATGGTTTTATGTCAAAGCATCAAATCCAATTCATATTCTCTGCAATAAAGAACTTATATGAAGCAGATACATTTTGAGATCTGGATATATCCCTTTTATTGAAATGTGTAGAGATGTTAATTCAATTCAATTATTATTTCAGCATTAGATTTCATTACACTCAGAATTAGAAACAGCTTTATTAGCCAGGTATGGGTGCAAATACAAGGAATCAGACTCACAATGATTCACAATAGTTCATTGTACTGGCACACAAACAGACATGCTTAAAACAAGGAAGCTGGACAAATTTATTGCACACACCATAATATTCAACTTTTGAAAAAGCCTATTGACTGCGCTGAAACATGCAAGAAGTAAATGTGTTTAATAGTATTCACAGTCAGCCAACATTTGCATTTTATGCATTCAGTCATGATTCTTATATTTTGCTCCCCTTATATATGAGAACAATATCACTAAATTTGGAAACAATTCTCAATTTGATGTAATCTAGAATGAAAGCACCTCTAACTAGGAAATACAAATTTAGGTATATCCCGCAATTAATAACATCTGTAGGTGTATGTTTGCAAGTCCATTACTTTGTATTTCAAAACCGTTTTTAAGTAAACATTAATAATATAAGGTAATTCTTACCAGTGTCTTATCTAAGAATAAATAAATGCAAAGAAATGTCTTTTGTGTGTTTTTTCTTTTTTAGGTAGGGGTCCTTTTATACCTTTATTGTAGAGACAGGACAGGGGATACAGTCTGAAATTAGGGACAGAGACGACATGCAGGAAAGAAACCACAGGTCTGATTGAACCCAGGCTGTCCACTTCAAGGATTACAGCCTCTGTGTACATGGGACGGGCACTCTAACCACTCGACCACCGCCCCCCCCATAGTTTGATTTTCAGAGCTTGATAAGTGCTGCATTTCTACATTATTGTTATGCTGTGAAATATAGTGTTTATTTTATTCTTGAATAGAGGGCCTGCCTGTAGTTAGTTGCCACTCATTTAGCAAACACTGCAGTTAAAACTTTTATGATTTAGTTTGATCCACAGGTCACACTCACAAATAGTGCCCTGCCAGCTTTGGTGATGTGGTTGAACACTGAAATCTGCCTGATTAGCTGCACCTGTGTGCTTAGCTCAGAGGTGATAACTAAAACTCAAAGTACTTTGGTGATATCTAAATTCCATTTGACACAATGTACATATTACTTCCGAATTGTCAACCAAGCTCTCTGTGAGTTTTCTTAAATTGAAATGAACCATTCAACCCCAGCCCCCAGGAAGTGCGCTATTGAAGCCAATTTTATAGGGTGGTTGAACCTGGTATTGCAGCATCACATGATGCCATTGGGCCCAAAAATACTTTTTTTTTTTGATAAGCTAATGTTGGGAAATACATTTCTATAAATCAGTGGATGTACAGTCCTGACAGCCCTAAATAATCAAACTTGAACACATCGGAGAATGCTACCAAAAAATGAACGTACTAGCATTCATACGGATTAATTTCAGGGCAGAGGTGTTGTTATGAATTGCAATACACAGGAGTATGTTATCCGTTTATATTTGTCTTTTTTTTCCAACAAACACTCCTTTATTCTCCAGCCGTTGCTCAGTGTCAAAGGAGGAGCTGTCCATGGTGCTGACAGACAGTGACTCATTTTGAAAAATGATTATTGACATTGTTTGAAGTGACTTGCCTGTGACAGACAAAACAGCTAATGTGAACACATGGGAGAATGTGATAGTGAATAGACGGACCCATCAGTGTAATGTGTAACACTGAGCATCACCTCCTCCTCTCTAAAGTCACGCTACAGTCACGTACATCACCATCTGTTACAGTTTACAGAGAATAAGAAACCTTGCTACAATACTGCTGTTTAGTAATTTACAAGATAGTCAACCTTCAGCTCACATAAGAAACGGGTAATTAGTGTTAATTATAGATAAATGTTAGCTTTCATCTAAAAGATCACAGTCATGAATGAATATCCATACACATATCTGATTATGGCTGTTTGAATATGCCTCTCTATATCTAATATTCAAGTGTGCAATGCATATAAAACCTTTGGCTTTGACCGCGTACATTCACTGCACAAACAGGAAGGTCAATCTCTTAACATAAATCAGTATAAGTTGTGTTGAAGGTCTCTCTTTTTTAGTAGAAATTAGTGTCAATATTGCAGAAAAAAATAGCGCAAAGTTAAGTGATAAGGCTTCATGTGAGGAATTATACAGAGCAGTTATTCTTTCCACACAATCTAGCATAGTGTTTTTTAAGCCACTTGTTCTGGTGAAGCATCTCTGCAGGGATCAGTGCAAACTCTTCCACATGTTCCATCATGTGAATTTAAACCAAGTCCTTTATAGATTCCAGTGTGCTCCTCCTCCTACGTCTCCTCTTCATGATGCTGCTGGTGTTTTGTTGTTCTTCTCCCCTGGTGCTTTCGGTCCTCCAGTTCTCAGTGTAATAATCCCTTTTATTTTTCTCCAAGGTTTGCAATAATCATCCCTCCAGGTGGGCAATCTACAACCTCCATTTGTTATTGCAGGCAACCATTAACCAATAAAAACAAAATGAATTTTATCCAAATGAAAGCTACATTTTTAGCTTTGCTTGCAGTGTGGCTGTAGGGGTAGCAGTGTTGTTGTGTCAGTCAGTGGTTCAACAGCCAGTGGATACAGACATTAATAATACCCTGACAATTCATCTCTAATGTTGGTGGTGATTGCCTCAAAATGATAGTCAAAGACAGGAGACTAAATCCCCATCCCCATTAACATGTACTGTTAAACAGGTGTAAATTATGTATGTGAGGATGTCAATTCTAATATGCTAAATGTCTGCATGTTTACATTGAGTAATTTTTTAGAACCTGTAGGCATGACAGCATTTAATTGTAAGGACTTGGTTAATAGCATAGCTAACCTCAAATAACCTGATGGCAGCATGACAATCAATCACATCTTTCATTAGATTTTATGAAACAAAAAAGCACATTAATCACAGTCACAACATTTACCACTTCTTGATTTGATCAGCAGCAATAACATTGATAAGACAATACACAGGGATACAAGGCAATATTTCAGGGTAAAACCAAATATTTCATAGCACATTAGCTCGAGACAGACAAAAGCTAAAGTTCATCTGCTTTTAAGTTATCTTTACCAACTGAAACTAGCTTACCCTCCATTGGAAAACGTATAAATACCCAGCTAAGTTCAGAGATGGGTCATATATATATTAGCTATTAGTACCAAATGGGTAAGCTTATAAGCTTACCTATCTTGGAAAAGTATTGCCACTCAGATTTATATTATCAGTTGTTTTTGCAGATGCCGATCAATTGAGAAGCAACAAGATTATATAATTTTAATTATGTGAATTACACACCTGTAAGTTTGTTCTCTTATTCCTTCCTCTTCCTTCTTGTATCAAACGGCGTACCCCAGGGTTCCATACTAGTGCCACTACTGTTTTATGTACATAACCTTTGTAATGGATCAACATATGCATTTATTTTTTATGCTGATGAAACAGTGATTTATTTTCCGTCTAAGGAGTATTTAAACTTGCATTTATGGAGAAAACAGGTGATTGGGATTGCTTCTAAAATCTTAACTGAATTTTTCTTTTGAAATTATTGATTTTAGTTTTTCCTGACAATGCCCTAGTATTGCACACTAACTAAAAGTAATGTTAACTGAGTTGTGGTGTGTGAGAGTTTAACATGTGTGCTTGTTTTTGCTGATTATAACCTTAACCTATGTTAGATAAAAATCAAACATCTCCACTGCTTATTACTTGCAATCATATTTAAATAAAATACCTTCAGACTGTAACCCAGGTCCTCTTTAAAATAGTTGAAGTTCTACTTAGGATAACTGTGATGACTTCACTGGTAGTCAGTGGTAGAGTAGGTTGTCTCTCTCAACCTAGGTGTTGTTTTTGTCAGAGAGCCCTTCTGGAGCTACATTAAAATAAGAATTGTTTTCTCAGGCAATTATCCTTTTATTACCGTCAGTGTGACCTTAATGTGTAAATTTGGTGGCTGGCACCACCTGAAGGCCAAACATCCATTTTTACCCCACCAGTTAATAGATACGAATTGAAAGTTGTATGCCCATTGTTTAAGTAAACCTCGATTCTTTCTTGCTGTATAGAGTTCTGTGAATTAAGGATCTGTCAGATATTGAACATTTGTATACTGTTTTAGATTTTTTATTTTCAATTAAAGGTCCTATTTCAAACTTCCACCAGTCTCATTTGTTACAAATGTGTGTCATGAATTTTAATATTCAAGAAAAAAAGAAATTAAAAGGAAAACCCCGTTTTCAGAGTACAAATCATTGTTTTTTTTCTGCATTTCATCTCTATCTGTGGGTTTCCAGACAACAAAAATCAAACCAGCAACCCACAGCAGACCTACAGGCAGCAACATCTGGGATTACTGAGTCTCCAATCGAACATCAGATCTTTAGCTATTAGCCTCCCCAGCAGGTTATCTTTTCTGAGGGCTGATAATGAGCAAATTATGACGATTTAGGAGTGAAATGATCATTCATCTTGGACTCCTGATGCGCAGTCAGGAGGACCAGCCGTGCGTGTAGCGCTGTTTCTGAACGTCTCCTCCCCTGTTTCTGCAGTGTTACTGCTTTTTCCTACTCGCTCATCGTTTCTTGTGCCAATGCTGCCCACCGCAAGAGTAAGACAAGACTACCATTTGCATAACACCACACTCCTCTTTCTTGTCTGCCAACATCCCTCTGCTTGATATCCATCTTGTCCAGATCCGCGTACTGTGTGGTTTGCGTCCGCTCAATCCCTCACCATTCATTCACGCCTACTCTCATGTGCAGTCCTGTTTGGTTCTTTGCGTTCTTCAGCACAGACAGAAAAGCAAGGGAATTTTTGTCACTCTGATATTTCCGGACAGAAAAACACCTTTAAAGCTCTACAAGATTTGAGTTTTGAAGACATTCCGACTGATCCATGCGGGACGACAGAAGACACAGCCAGTTATTTTATTTATTATTTTACGCATCAACAACCGCACGTAGCCTGGAGAAAAAAGCTGAAAATGCATTGTGGGCTTGAAACATAACTTAGCCCTGTGGAAGCTGTCTCCGCGATAGTACTTGCGAGGAGAATTTAACAAGAGGAACTCATCCGTGTGTTAAGTTTGCTTAGGTAGACTACCTGTCAGAAAAAAAATCGAAAGAAAGAAGAATCGTGGAAAGCTACGCATCATTTCCAAGACACCAGCGCAACAAGCCAACACCATTACACCAGCTTGCTGTGTGAATGGCACACGGGGTGTCTTCCTCTATTGAACTGGTGCATGGTAGCCCCGCTGTGACCAGGGTCCAGTTGAAATTCTCGGCTTTCTGTGAGTATCCGCGGGACTGTTGTGCGCACCAAATGGACCAGTCTGTTTGTCCCTCCTGAGCAGCCTGCTGATGGGATAATCGCCCTTTTCCTGCACCTGTAATGTCCAATAATCAGCTGTCTGAGAAGCCATTTGTAACTTAACATTTTGAATTTTCTCAACACTGCAACAGCGATGTTTTGAAATGCATTTTCGCTCCAGATGCTCAGTCTGCTTCCACACATTTGTGGCTTTTAATCAGCTTCTTTCTCTCTTTTGTGAAATCTTTTCCAGCTAGTTTAAATGTTGATTATACAACTCTCTCTACATACTGTTACCTCTAAGATAACCTGTCTTTTTACAGAGCGGAATGAAAGATAAGTTTATCTCCTGAGGCCACAACTTCCACCCTGAGCTGACTCACTGACACCTGCCACCAGGTGAGTAATGCAGCTTGTTACTATATTAAACATATGAAATGTATTTACCTGAAAAATACACCATGTTCCTGCATGAGCATCTTCCTCGGTCTCCTTAATGTGAGGCAGCAAAGCTCACAGCTGCATGCAAACTATAGTAGAGTACATATTTAGTGTCATTTATGCTCTACTTTCTGCTTATTAATTGTGTTTTTTGTTAAACATGAATTCTAAAGTAGTTTTCTGCTGAGAGCCTGTTCCCATTTTTTCTTTACTCGTTGTTTCTGTTTCATTTTCCTTTTGTTTGTTATATTTATGACATTTCATCCCCTTGGTAGTAGAAATGGCATTTATGAAGAGCCTCATTACAAATTGAGAATGTCATCATTTGAACAAAAAAAAAGAGAAAAACTCTCACATAATGAGCGCTTGCATCAAAGTGTGACTCATTATGAACAAGTGTTTACTTGCCAACCTGAGACCTCTGCTTTCCAAACAGGATTAAATCATCGTAATTGTATTTGGGTCAGAGATTTTTCTTTCTTAATTTGGCTATGTTTGGAACTGTTAAAGGATAAATCCGAAATGAAAGAGTGGCATCTTGCTGAGCTTTTCAGTAGTCGATAAAAGACAAATGAGCTGCTGTTGTTCATCAAGACATGAATAAAAGCAGGTCAATGGATTGTAGTTTTTTTTACAGGTGAGTCTCTGTAGCGGCTTTGCATCATTAAAATCCATCAAATGTCTTTCAGAGGACTCAAATTATTAAAAGTGAAGTGCAAACTTTCATCCTTGTGCTGATTAAGAGATTCCTGAGGTCTTCAAAGAAACAAGATTGCGTAGCTTGAGTAAAAAGTTTCTGTACCTTGTTAGCTTGTTGCCCTCTGCAGATTTCAGTGAGGAATGGATTTGGAAGTAGTGTGTGGCACTATAAGAACAGACAACCCATGTGTACACCTTTTGTCTCTATAGTACTGACAAGAAAACGTGTTTTATTCCTGTAATAACCAGTTGGAGAGCTTGCTTTTACCATAGAAACGTCACCCACTCAAAATTTGTGCAGAGTTGAGTGCCAGATGAAAGCGATAGTATATTATTTACTGGAAGGATCGATGATATCACCCGTCAGTGCTGTGGAATATTTAAATGTCTCTGAGTGATGTGATGTGCACAATCTTGTCCGTTTGGCTCTAGTATTAAATATTTTTAATCTCAAAGCTGTCGAAGCTTCCCTGCAAAAGGAATTTCTGAGGAGTCTTTGTTGAATGTGGATAAGACATCCTTTGAAAACCAGGCTGAGGGTCACATGTTTCCTGTACCGCTGTGTTCCTCCTGCTTGTTACAAGAGCCGCTGTCCATGGTGCTGATCCTGCTGATGTTCCCCAAATCCCCTCAGCAGACAGGTGTTGAGCTGTTGCATAAGGCTGTTGTTGTTGCACAAGTGCAACCTGCTAGTCTTTTATTTATAAACTAACCAAAAATGACAATTTGATTTCTACCTATATGCTGCACACTTCACCCAGATCTGCAGCCTCGATGGAAAACATGCACTCCCCTTATGCAGGTCAGAGGGAAGATTGCAGCTTTTCTCTGCTGCATGTCAATGAGAGCATGTGCTGTACATAAGGCATTGTCAAACCACTTCCGCAGTAGGTAGGCAACCTATTTTTGAGACAGAGATGGTCTTTAAATTTTAATTAGTAAGCTTGAGATTACATTCCCTGGTGTTTTTTCCTCGCTTTCCCTCTAATGCAGATGTTGAATCCTCTGAACAGCACTGATGCTGCACTCGCTCTATGTGAATTGTTCACTCAAGCTGTTGAATGCCACATTGCTGCCAAGAAACCTGTGAAATGATTTTAAGTTGTCCCATGACATAGTTTTAATGGCTTATGTAAAATGGAATCAAACGCGTTTAGTAACTTTTTTTGCATTAAACCCAACATTACGGAGAGGAGTTTAGAGGTATTGGCAAACTTCTAAAAGAATCGAGGGTTGTTATCCTTTAAATAATTCTTATAACATCTTTATCAGCAGGCAGGTCTGAGCTATAAGAACAACTGCGCTGCTCTTGTTGCTCTCATTGTCAGGTAGGATTATTTTTGGAATCCCATCGCACTTGACTACATGGTGGACTGAGTCACTTTTTCCCTCAATACTACAGGTGCAAAGGGTTACATTTCTCTTGCTGCTTAGCACAGAGTGACCACATTGCATGTGTGGGTTTCTGACAGGGTAGTTCAATACCAATGAGTCAACGATTAGTAGGTGCCAATATTTCTGGCTTTCTAAACTCTGACCAACCAAACCATTGGATCCCACGTCATTTGCATACCAAAGAATATGACTGTGAGTAATTTTGTGATGTTATACCTTTGCTTGCAGAGGTTATTTCCAGAATAGAACTCAACGTCAAAGATGAATCTGAAACAACAACAAAAAAATCAAATCTCTTCTTCCTTCCTTTTTGCTTAGACGTTCACATGTGATGCGAATTGAACTCCGGAACCAGAAGACTCCAAGCATCATTGCGCTGCCATGTCACTACCCAAGCGTGGTCTGAATTTCACTCCACCTATCACACCATGTATGTTCATCTCCATCCTGCTGGTGCTGCTCCCAGGAGTCACACAATTCTCCCAGGGCAGCCCCAGAAATGAAGACAATCACAGCACAACAGGTAACTGCTCCAGTGAAGATAACTGCTCCGATGGCGTGGTCCTGCCCATGTGGAACCCTCAGAACCCTGCGGTAGGCGACAAGGTGGCACGTGCCATTGTCTACTTTGCGGCCCTCATCTACATGTTCCTGGGCATGTCCATTATCGCAGACCGCTTCATGTCTTCTATCGAGGTCATCACCTCTCAAGAGAAGGAGATCACCATTAAGAAACCCAACGGTGAGACGACCACGACTACTGTGCGCATCTGGAATGAGACGGTATCGAACCTGACATTGATGGCCCTGGGCTCATCTGCTCCAGAGATCCTGCTGTCAGTCATAGAAGTGGTGGGCCATAACTTTGAAGCTGGATCTCTGGGTCCAAGCACCATTGTGGGCAGCGCTGCGTTTAACATGTTCATCATCATCGCTCTCTGTGTCTACGTGGTGCCAGAAAACGAAATACGCAGGATAAAGCACCTGCGGGTGTTTTTTGTCACTGCTGCCTGGAGCATATTTGCCTACATCTGGCTCTACCTCATCCTGTCCGTGTTCTCCCCCGGAGAGGTGGAGCTTTGGGAGGCCATCCTTACCTTCTTCTTCTTCCCTGTCTGTGTGCTGCAAGCTTGGATTGCAGATCGCCGCCTGCTCTTCTACAAGTATGTCAACAAGCGCTATCGTGCTGACAAGACCCGTGGCATTATCATCGAGTCAGAGGGAGATGCCATGTTCACCAAAATGGACTTGGAGATGGACGGCCAGGGTGTTAACTCCCACACTCACCCCAAAGAGGCTCTGGACGGCATGCTGGAGGGAGTGGAGGAAGGTGGAGGGATGAGTGCGGAACAAGATCAAGAGGAGGAGGCCAGGCGAGATATGGCGCGCACTTTGAAAGATTTAAAACAGAGGCACCCGGAGAAGGACATGGAGCAACTGATTGAGATGGCAAACTACCAAGTCCTGGTCCAACAGCAGAAGAGTCGGGCCTTCTATCGCATTCAAGCCACCCGCATGATGATTGGAGCCGGGAACATCTTGAAGAAGCACGCTGCAGATCAGGCCAGGAAGGTGGTCAGTTGCCACGAGGCCAGCGGGCAAGAGGAGGATCCCAACACCATCTACCTGCAGTTTGAACCCTCTCACTATCAGTGCTTTGAGAACTGTGGCTCACTTAAGCTGTCAGTGACCCGGCATGGAGGAGAGAGTGGCTGCACTGTGAAGGTAAGAAGAAGTAATAACAAAAATAAATGAAATGCATGAGGTCAATTTAAAATCAACTGTAATGCTTAAGGCATAAAGAATATTAATAATTCAGGTGTTTATAGTAGCTCTGGACTCTAAATGTTTAATTGAGTCTCTTCCCTTGCTACCACTGCACAGGTGGACTACCGGACAGAGGATGCGACTGCCAATGCCGGCTCAGATTATGAGTTTGCTGAGGGCACTCTCGTCTTTAAGCCTGGTGAGACGACAAAAGAATTCACAGTAGGCGTTATTGATGATGACATATTTGAAGAGGATGAGCACTTCTACGTGCGCCTCAGCAATCCACGCATCGTGCACCGGGCCGAGGTGTCCGTCCTGGAGCCGAGCTCCATCACCTCCAGCAACAGCATGGTGGGCCTCTCCCCTCACGTTCCTCCAAAGGCAGCCCTCGGCAGCACTCACACTGCCACAGTGACGATCTACGACGACGACCACGCTGGTATCTTCACATTTGAGAACAACTCCTCGAGGGTCAGCGAGAGTGTCGGCAACATGCAGGTGAAGGTTCACAGGACGTCCGGGGCGAGGGGGAAGGTGGCAGTGCCCTACCACACTGTCGAGGGCACCGCCAAGGCAGGGGAGGACTACGAGGAGGTGTCCGGCAAGCTGGAGTTTCAGAACGATGAGACCATGTGAGTGGCAGTTCTTGTTCTCTTGAGTGATGGCTTGTTGTTGCTTCTCATCACTAGATTAAACATCACAGCCCACATGTTGGTATGTTAAACAGTCCTGCTAGATTACTTTAAGTGATCTATTCTGGTAAAGCAGAAAGGGACTATTTTCATGAGTCACAGATACGTTCACTCTGAGAAGTTCAGATCTTCCAGAGGGTTAGCGTGGGAGGATAAGAGAATATAATTGTGAGAAAGATAATGAAACATTGTGGCTGACGTGAAAGGAGAAGAAGAAGAAGAAGAAGAAGGAGAGACAGAAAGGCAGCTTTCTGTGAATGAATTAACATGCTGTCCTTAGGGATTTCTGTGGAGGTTATATGAGAGTTAAATGTAATAAACTCTACTGCAGAAAAAGAAAAAAGGGTACTAGTAAAGGGGGAAAAATAAGACAGGTGACTTCAGCTGCAGGGAGGAAGGGATCAAGGTTGAGGACAGAAAGAGGTGCATGTTGATGAAGGCTGTGTGATAATCTCAACAAAAGGATTCATGGATGCACTAGCAGAGAGGCGGATAAAAAGAGCAGAGAGTGGGGGTACAGATAGAGCTGTGAAAGTGTGATGTTTTTCCAGCTTTCTCTTAAAAAGTGTGGAAGGTTTGGCTGACTGATGAGTACACTTGTAGTGTTTGTTTCATGATGTGCTGAGCAAAGGATCTGGCAATTATCCACAGCTTACTGTAGGAAAAAAAAACTGTATCAAGCTTATCCCAAAATGATTTACAGCACACCGGTGGACGAAACAAAGGAATAAAATGTGTCAAATAAATGTGTCTGTGTGAGGAGCATTTTCAGGGCCAGTGTGTGTAGGTGTATTGTGTAGGTTGGCTGAGTGGGAGGAAAGGCAGGTGAATACATGGTGTCAAAGAGAATACAGATCTCCATATTTGTCTTTTGTTGCCTCGCAGTGCAGGTGAGATTTGAATATATTTGTCTGTGCGATTGTCAGTTTTATTGTTCACATTTAACGGTACTCTTCCGTTTTTTATTTTGCTTTCTACTGTGTGAATTTTTACGGGTGTTCTTGTGTATACCTCCGCGCTGAATCCACTTTAAACCCACATCAAACAAAATGTCGTTTCAAGAGGGAACTCAAAAGAGCTTCTTGAGCATCCAAAGCAATTAAAGAGAGTGAAGAGGGGTGAAAGGAGTCCCAAAAGTTCTCATCGGTGCAGAGACCGCTTTGGAAGCTGTGGTTAATGAGACTAGTGTGTTTCAGTGTGAAATGAGAGAGTGGCAGCTTGTATTTGCACTCAAATGGAGACTGAGCAGTAGATAAAATCCTCACCTACTGAGCCAAGACTCTGTTTATCTGACTGTAGCAAGCTGACAGTGACACAAGCATCTTATCTGGACTCCTGCTTCCTGCTTTTGCAGCAGGCGAGGGAGGACTTTGGAGGGCAGGATCCAGCAGAGAAGAACAGTTTGCTACCAGAAAAAGCCAATGAAAAGAAACCCCAAACGCAACGGGAAATGCCAAAGCTGCGCTCAGCTGCTCCTTTGAATAGCAAAGAAGGACTTAAAGGGGAATGTGGGAGCACTGTGATCAGAGGTTTAAAAAAAAAGAAGGTTTGAGACAGATCTTGAGCCAGAATTGCCAGGTCCAGATGGGTCAAGTCGCTACAGTGTACTTATCTTTTATCCGGCAGAATTTTGGATCTTAGATACCTGTTGTCAAAAGGTTATTGGAAAAGGTCAGCACTCGTGTCTATTTTCTACACAAACGCATTTATCAAAGCTGCAAGAGCCATCCAGCTAAAGTCCCCCGGATGAACAGTTTTTTAAGGGCCTACTTCTTCTGAAAGCTTAAAATTTGTTCCTGCTTTATGCTACTCAGATGCTTGAGTCAGAATGAATTTTTTATGAGGTTGTTTAATTTTGAGCGTGCGGTCTGTCCTGTTAAAAAATGTAGGTGAATCTCCATCATCCTGCGTCTTGTCCACATAATCTTAATGCATTTTTGATTTTGTGGGTACATTTGCACTGCATGTCTTTTTATTTGTTGTGTTTTATAAGAGAGTATAACAGATTTTTTTAGGTACAATCTATACGTGTTTTAATGTCTCTGAGTAGACCGGCTTGCATATGCACTGTGTTTAATGTATCTCTGTGCTCTCGGCTGCTTAGCAGGCTGCCGAAGTTCATCCTTCAAAGAGAGCTGTATTTTCTTACCCGAGTGTTTCCCTGGGCGTTCAGGACAAAGAGCTGACACTTGGCAGCAGGCCTCCAGGCAGCTCTGTGTGTGTGTTTGTTACAGTGTCTCTGGCTTTGTGTATATCTGCCTGTCCCTGTCAATGTAAGAGCATGCAGAGCAGCAAGAGGAGGAAGGGAGGTTTTAAAGAATTTTGACATAGAGCCAGGAGGAACAATTTAAAATCAAGGCGTGCAGTTAAATAATAATTTAGCATCTATTCCTGCACTGCAGAAAATAGATTTTGATGTACAGACACAGACCTCGGAGCTAAAATAAACAGGCCGACATAGAGAATCGCTTTTACATTCTCTGTTTATGGATTAGCAGAAGATCTGCACAGAGCCTTTGATGCTTGTTTGTAGCTTCCTCATATATCTGTTTCTCAGAATGTGTGGCACCATACACTACTTGAGGCTGAGGTGGATAATGCGCTCAGTTGCATAAGCTAAGATAAAAGAGATGTGAGGAGATCACATCTGAAACGGAAAATCAATACCCTGATATTCTTTATTTCTCATACTTAATGTAGTCAGGATCCATAACATCCTGAACTCTCTGCCAGAAATGGATCAAAGCGGAGCAGCAGAGTCAGTGTTGGGCAGTGTTAACACATTTCAAACACTGAAAACTTTTCATGGTAATAAAATGTTCGCTCTATTTCAGCGGCACTGATAGGCTTCCTTTTGTTAAACAATCATTCTCATATCCGAACTTATAGCAATTCACTGCACCTCGTTCTCATTCTGATATTATTAAGATCCGCTTTAGTGGACACCAGGGCAACGTAGTCCACCACCTTGATATCAGACTGAAGTATCTCTGCGATAATAATATCTCTCTAATATCTCTGCAACTATTGAAGGATTACATTTATTTTTACATTGGGATGAATTAGGGTTTGGTGAGTTAGTTTTGGATTTTGTACACACATTCATTCGCTTGAATACAATTTGTGAAGGTGCTCTTCTGACTTTTAATCTAGTCCTATTAAGTAGTGCACCGTTTGACGTAACATTTGTTTTTTAGCTCTCATTAATCGTATGAGGCCAATTTTATTGTGAAATTATACTAAAACATTCTTTTGTTTTTCTTCTTAAGAGTCATCTACACTGATAATTATAATTATGTGTTACACTGTATACCGTAATCAGGATGATTATAGTATTGTGAAATCTCTGCAACTAATGCATAAGGTCACAATTTGTCTGGTACTTTGCTTTCTGATCAAACAGGTTAACATATGTAAAAATTATCATCGCCATAAGCTACAACTGTACTTGTGTTTAGTGCTAATAAGAAAATGTTGTTGAAAACTGAGATGACAATCATCATATGTAAGCATTTTAATAAAGTGGGTCTGAATGTGTCAAATACAGTCTCAGCTGTATTCATAAACCTCTAAATCTACACGTCAGCCTCATAACACACACATGCCTTGCCAAACTTTCCCCATAATTAGAAGATTTATGCAAGAAAGATATAAACTGTAACCCTGACACATGTAAGGGATACTTTATAATGTCTACTAACATAAGAAATCAATAATTTGAGGCAAAATATCAATTTGAAAATTTTTGTATTAATTAAAAAATGATGTATATCTCCCACTAAACAAATCCTCCATTGGAATCTAATTAGAGCTGTGTCCAAGGCAAGGTAACTCTGTAGCCTTCATAAAATGAGTTAAACTAGCTTACATTATTTACATTAATCTGAATATTTCCCCCAATGGTAAATTGAGATGAACATGAATCTGAGTATTTCTGCCTCGTCACGTCAGAGTCTGTTGACATTTGTCTTTCCATTCGTCAGTTTTCAAACACCACCATATCCTAACCTATGTGATTTACTACATATGCCTTCTCCTGTTTTGTATATTTCTGTCATTGCTAACAGTTTTTGCGTCTTTAACCTCCTTTCGCAGCTCCTTTGACGTTTCTCCCACAGTAAACATGCCGTCAAAATAACCAGACTTCCTTCCAGGGATCAATAAGACCTTTAGTAACGGTTTGCTCTCCTTCCTAACAATGGTGACCTTTGATGGATAGCAGACCCTTGCTGCTTGTAATCAAAATCATAGACTGTATACAAACATGGACATAGTCTGAGAGACTGTTTTCTGAATCCCATCGGTGGGGGTCGCCATATTGGAAAAGCTGTCGCAAACTAACTTTTCATCAACCTTGTAAAAGGCAAAGAGCAGACCACAAACCTCCTGACAAACAGCTACAACAACATAGGTCTAAAAATCAAATTTAAAAACAGATGAGTTATAAAAATCATCCCCCGTGTGTTCTGAAAGAGCTATTCAGACCAAAATCACTTCTTTGTACCAGGCTGTACAGGTTCTTATCCTGCCTGATCACAATCATGTGTTCGACACAGCCGTTTACTAGGACAACGATAATACAATAACTACACACAAATAAGAAGTAGCTTACATTCAAATGTACTGCAAAAAAAACAATGAAAGTGCAGAGCAATACAAATAGAATAGACAATAAAACTATTTACTATGCCATTTAAACATTTAAAACATTTCTTTCAAACAAAGTGGCACATAAGAAAATAATCAAACAAACTTAAAAACAACATGTACATAATGATACCAGATAAAAACAGAATAAATTAAAGAATAATAACAATAGAGCTACATCAAGAGATTCAAGATTCAAGATTTTTATTTGTCACATGCTCATACAGATGTGCAGTGAAATGTAAAGACTGTTCCGCAAGGCCATGCAATAAACACTCAAATTACTAATACACATATATACAGTAAAATAGAAGATAATGTAAAAATTAAAAAAAAAAATATTTGAATATACAAAATATAGAATATAGAATAATGTAAACAGTGTAAAGTGTCAGTGTGTCAAAGTGCAATGTGCAGATTGGAATGTGTGGTGTGTGTGCATCATGTAATCACATAATCACAATCACATCAGAGCAAAGCACAGGGTACTTAAAGTAAATACTGAAGGGGTGTTAATGAATAATAATGATAATTATATGAAGGGCTATATGCATTATGAAGTAGCAGTGTCCTGACTGATGAAGTTTTTTAATGACGTCGGACTGCCTTTCCAAGATGATGTGACAGTTGAGTTTGTTTGCAGCCTGTGATAGTACTGCTCACTTTAACCTGACTGATAATCCTGAAGGTAAATATGTGACTTTACTGCTGAAGCAGAAAATGAAATTAAAGCTTCATATATTTCCTGTGATAACCTTCACCGTTTTATCTCTAAGGTTTTTAAATGTATCAAATAACCTCCTTTTCAACATTTCATAAATTCATTCAATTAATTACAGTATGTCAACAAACTTTTTTTTTTTCACATTTAGCTGAATGCACTCTCATACCTACATTTAGCCTGACAGAGCTGTTAGCATGGCTTACACCTGGCATGAAAACGCTCTGTGTCTGGGCAATGATGATCTGGACAGGTAATAAAATATGTTAATGTCAAATATATGTTAAAGCAAGGTGCTGGTGTGTGATCTGAATGCGATCTGATCTGCCCTATCACATCTAGAGGAAGTCTGCTTCACTCTGTGGTCAGAACTGATATGTTCTAGGATCCCTACATGACAAGTCATTCATATCTTACCTCTAAATGCAGGTTTCCTCTGGAGCAAATAATTCTGATCTCAGGGAGGAAAGAGTCCAGAAACAGATCAGATTTGATCCAGGGTGTAAATGGGGTGCTAGATCAAGGATAGCTTTAAAAACAGCTATGCAGCTATCCCACAAGCAGTTCTGAAGCAGCTTTAATCTTGTGGAGTTATAAGTTGAATATCTCATCTCATTGGGCTCCCCTGGTGCTCATTAGTTCAGATATCATTAAGAAGCCCTTCTGCGCAATGCTGCCCTGCACAAGTCTAAGTTATCAGAGGTAGGGTCATACATCATCATTAATGTCAAAGCCCTTTAGTTTCCATATATATATTCTATGCAATATCTCAACAACAGATTGTAATGTGATGTTAAAGGCCCATTGTTCTGCAGTAGATATGAGAAACATGTTCCTTTTTGCTGCTGTTGTTCATATTCAGCCTCACTGCAGTGTCTATGGAGATGACAGGGATTCAGTATCTTGCTCAACGACACTTCAGCAAGGCAGATATATGCTGACACACTGGTTTTATCCGAGGTTCTTTAACTGAGTGGCAGGACCCTGTTCAGTCATGGGCATTTGACACACAGCCATGCATTTATGCATTCACTCATTCTCCCCACTGGCTTCATTTTTCTCTCAGGAGGGCTGGAGTCTATCCCAGCATGCATAGAGTAGAGAGCACAGATACTCTCCTAGGGTGAACACAGAGGCATAAAATCACTCACACTCATACCTGTAGGCAGTCTGGAGAATCCAGTCCTCATAACTTTTAGTGTGTGTCTTCTGCCTGTGGGAGGAAACTGGAGCATCCTTACCAGTGTGGAGGTGAGGGAAACTCCAAATAAAAAAGCTGCCCGGTCTAGAGCCAAACCATCCTCGGTCTCTGACTAATTTTCCCCAAATACTTTTTAGTCAATATGAAGCTAGAAAATGTGAAAAAGGGCAAATAAAATCAAAGAATAAAACGCTGATGACTTCTACTTTTTTGTTAGGACTTGTAAAAAGAGCCAGCCAGAGTTTATGCAGTCCACAGTGTATTTTACAAATGCAGCAGAGATTACGGTTGTTCGAGTGGAACAGAGATCAATCTTCTGAGCTCAGACAATGCAGTCCTTCACATTCATGTGTGATAGATACAATGATACCCACCACGACTTCTCAGAAACAATCCTAGCTGGCATTCAGATCCTGATACACAGTGGAAAGTCATGTGCAATAAGTGAGCGCTTTACTGCCCTGACACAGTCCAACTGTGGCCGCTCTAATGAGAGTTTACATCGACCTGCAGAGATCCAGGGCTCAAGGAGCAGAAAGGGAAATTATCAAATTCAAATGGGGGAGGAAAGCTGGACACAAACAAGTAGCTATAAAAATAATTTTAAAATCCCAGAATTACACTTTTAATTAAATATTTTGACTTGCAGTAATACCCATTTGTGGTTTATACAAAAAAAAACTGTTTCAGCATTTAATTAGCTCATCATAAAGCTTTTCTTTTACATTTTGTGTAAAAATAAGCACATAGCCTCAGTAGGCTTAAGTGTGTTGCTAAGTAGATTCATCATCTTAAAACAGAGACAGGCTAACTGTTTCTGCATGTTTTTAGCCTCTATGCTAACAAACCGCTACCTCTAGCTTAAACCACCAACATGAAGAGTGGTTTCAGTCTTCTTATTCAACACTCTGATAAAATAAACACATTTCTCAATTTGCTTAAACTAGTAATTAAACATAGTCTATTAGTTAGCTTCTTGTAGGCTAACAAGACAAAATGATGATCCTTAACAAAAACAGCACAAGCTTTGGTAAATTGTCACAGCATCAGAGAGAACTCTAAACATCAATACTACACTACATGCTCTTGTATTACACTGTCCTCTTTTTCAGTCTACACTATTTGAGTTGCAGAGCGTCCGCAGCAGCCAGTTTCTTCAGCAGCTGAAAAGACAAACATAACTTGAGCAGCAGTCAGTAACGGTTAAAATAACTGATACTTTTCTTTGTAACGTTAGCTTGCTGCTCTCTCCTTCCATCAGTCATTTATCTCTGTACCCTCCTCGCTGTCAACACTAAACATTATGTAAAAATAAAAACTCTTGAGAGCCACTGTCTCATTAGTCAGAGCATCAGGCTGGAATTGCAAATGCACCCAGAGATATAACATCAGAGTCAGATCTTATTTTTCACACATTTGAATTTATTTATTTAATAGGGACAATGCAATTTAACATAATTTCAATACAAAGCATGAAACTGATGTGCTGCATAAAGAGTATATAGCTATTGCTAATTTCCAACTCGTGTCCCCAGTTGGGCCTTTGTGTAAACAAGCAGATTAAAATGTACAACATTCAGTTACATAAAACCCCATAACACGATATGAGGATACATTAAAATACATCTACAACAATAGAAATGTTATAAACCATATTTATATTTATTTAATATTTATATTATTTGTACCTATCTCACTCAGAGAAACATGCGATGATCATAATTCAACACTAGAACTAGCAGGAGATAATACGACAAACGGTTTAGTATTATTTTAAATGAGTTTGCCAAATTATTGTTGATTGTTTATTAGCCTCACTGACCTTCATTGAGCTTTATTGCATTTTGTTACACGATCAGAGTTGTAACATCTTCAATACTGGCACATGATTTATAAAATATTCAAACTGAGTGGATTATTGGGTCTATAATATAACATTTCTGACTCCAACTTACAAGCAGCACATTTAATGTGCACATGATGTGCTTGGTGTTTAGTTGATTAGGACTTGTAAACATGGCTTCTAAAAACAGCAGCATGGACGCCAAATACTTTGTCAGCAAGCATGTAACGTAATATGGACTATGATGAAAAGGCATTATCACAATGGAAAAAATATAACATTGTTTCAACATTTTGCTTCGACAAAACACTTTGAAAGAAAAGCTCTGAATTACTAAATGTTCCATAAAATGTAAATGGCCAACAGGGTACCCCAAGCACAGACTTTACGTTCACAGGTGCGCACGGTTGCAGGAATATATACACTGAAAAATAAATTAAAAATCCATTGCAAAAGTGCCCCTGAGGAAGCTACAGGCGAAACGCGTTGTTCGCTCACAATTTCAGTGTTCAATAAAATGTATTAACCTACCATCCTCTGAAAAAGGAACAGAAGGATGGGGGCTTTTATATAGATCCTTCAGGTGACTTGATTAAAAAGATCCCATTAGACAAGAACATTTCAGTTTTCCATACAGGTACTCTCCCAGATGAAACAAGAGAACAATTTCACTTGATGGACTTATACCAAAAAACATCCCATAATTGTCAGTATTGAGTAGTTCACCTTTAGTGTTTTTCTCACCCACCTTGTGTCTGAAATAAGTGCAAATAAGCATTAGACTGTGGCAGAGGTTGAGATTGAAAATGCCATCTAATCGGCCTGATGCAGCATGTTCCCTGCTTCGTTTTGGCAGCTTCTGGCTTTATTTCACTTGGAGATCTCTGAAATGTAAATATTTGTCTGTTTCCAGGCACTCATAGCCACTTATATCCACTCACATTTAGTTCATACAGGAAAGCTGGACAAACAGTTTCTGCACACAAAGTGTGATGAAATATCAAAATGGCTGCTGTGTGAATACATTCCATGACAACTGAACCACCAATAATTCTTTTTAAGGCCTCCCATGATGCTTCAAATGAAGCCTATTGTGTTCCTCTACACTTGTTTTAAAAAATCTTCTCTTTGCTTTCTATTGTGAGGACTCCAGGCTACACTGCTAGATCCCTTTGCTCCCACTGGCATGACTCTCCCTGACATTAGACAACCGATGACGAATCATTCATGTTTTAAAATAAATTTCTTCTCTCCTGCGAGCAGAGGCTCTTTCTACGTGTTGTCGAATCCGGAGTGTATAAGTGTAGACAGAAATAGACAGCCACCCACATATCATTAGGGAGATGGAGAGAGAGGGAGAGAAAGACTCGCTGTGACAGTGCAGGAGAATGAAGCGGGCTGAGGCAAATATGTCGGTCTTAGTTTGACACTACATCCTCACATGTTTATGTACAAACTGTATTTCTGAATAAGTCTTAAGAGTTCGCTTTACCCTTCATGGATTACCAGAAAAACAGAGCTTAATTTCCACCGAGGACAAGATAATAATTCAGTTTCCCATGACTTATAACTTGAAATGTGTGGGAGGGGTGTGTGCTTTTTCACTTCATTTCGCTTGTGCTCTAATGGAATTAATGGTGTAGAAGGAGTCCGCCCTCTTGTGGGGTACCAGGAAAAAAAAAAAAAAAACATCTATTATTTATTTAATTTCATACATAGTGCCTTTTTTTTTTTACAGGATATTGGACAAATTGTTATAAAAAAAATCTGGAGCTTCCACTTTCTTATCTAACATCACTGTTTTATGATTCATTGTGTAGGCAGGTTACCTCTTGGCTGCACTCTTTTTCCGAATGCGTACAAAAGCACCAGCTTAGCAACAGAAACTGCTCTCACTGGCTGCCCGGATCTATTTCTGATTTAGTTTAAACAACAAACGCATTCTGCAGGTGAAACCATGGCAGCTGCTATTATTTCCTAAATCATGCTAATGAATTAATCCCCCATCACTGTTTGTCTCCACCCTTTCCTTGTGCTTAACACCTCTCCTTTTAGGAAGCTGTTGAATGTGAAAATCATCGATGATGAAGAGTACGAGAAGAACAAAACTTTTACGGTGGTGTTGGAGGAACCCATCCTGCTGGAGGTCGGACAGAGACACGGTGAGCTGAGGACGGAGCTGCAGAGAGATTCTCCTCATTATTTCATGGTTTAAACTACACTAACGTCGTACCCACTCTCCTTAATATTTTATTTAGATTAATGGGCCAGCACAGTTAATATGTATTGATACAAATTTATCTGGAGGTAATCCCAGGTCAGAGCTGTGATCTCATTATTCCCTGTGGTACATTTTCATCGGCAGGCTTTTTCCTGGAGGCTGCATTTGAAAATAGCTCGGGCTAATGTAGTGAGCTCAGGGTTAGAGCTAAAAGGAAATAAAGAGTGTTTTTAATTTGTGTTTTGGTCCATTTTCCCTACACAGCTGCAAATTAATCATTTTCCTCAAATTACTGTAATGACCCTGACATCAAGTCAACAGAAAATGGAAACATAATGCATTTCTGATTCAGTATTCATTTCAGTAGAGTAGGTACAGTTTTTGTTTGCAAACAAATGTGACATTTTTTACAACATTATGTACCCAACACAACATCCCTAAATAATAAAGTCAATGAAAGTTACTTTGTGACTCAAGCATACAGCACTGTTTGGATACATACACATAAATATATTTTAGAAATGATCTTAAACTTAAATGAATATATAGATACATCAAATGCCAGGTTTAGTAAATGTTAAACACACACTTAACTTAACCCATGTCACAAAATATGAATTCATAATCCAAGAGAGATCAAAAAAATACATTTTAATTATTACATATTTTTGTTGTGGCTTGATAAAGTACTGCTTTACTGGTACTTGTTTTCACTGATACCGATCTGATTGCCCTGCACTTACATAATGTGCATGTAATAACCTCAGGTAACACTACCTCGAATGAATCAAACAGTACTTGGACATATAAGTAAAAAGTCCTGTTCTTAACAAACCTGTTTGGGAAATGTAAAACAAATCCATAGTGTCACCTGGATCACTTACCTCTCATGCAAGCAGTGCACAGGTGAGACTTGCTTTCATTATCAGCAGACAAACTATCTTAAAGCCTGTGTAGTGGATAGTGAATGATCGTCTGCACACCTGTGCCTCTTGCCGCAGGAGACACCAATGATAACAAGACAGCACTGGGACCGGAGGACGTGTCAAAGATGGGCTGCCCCTGTCTGGGTGAGCACACCAAGCTGGAGGTGGTTATTGAGGAGTCCTATGAGTTCAAGGTAACTAAAAAAAAACATAGCCACACTCAGCTGTCACAACAGTTTCTATAGGCTATTTTCTGAATCCCTGTCAGTGATAATGAATGCTTTTATTTTGTCTATTTTTAAAGGTGACCCCCCTCTCTTCCTACTAAATATACCCATCGCATCAGTTCTTTGGACCGGAGTCAAATAAATATTGATGTTTTAGATCAATATAATTTAAGTCACAATATTTTGGCTGTGACTGATAGCGATACATTTTTAATCTAACTGAGTGGGTGATCAATTATTAATCATTGGATGTAACTAATGTCAGAAGAGTCATTAACTCATCATTTCATCCAGCTTGAAATTAGTAGAGAAAACTGTGTCATTTAATACTTATGCATCCGTTAAAGGTATTACATCAGTTTAGTATTGCAGTGACTTCAGTGTGGGGACTTCGGTGATGTTGGAATAGATCAATTTAAAAAAAAAAAAAAATTAAATAAAGGCTGGAAATGGATGAAGCAGAGCCCAAGATCGTCTGACCAAATCCAAACAGTCCCAAAGAGCCTACATTTCCCAAGATGCATTAAAAGAGTTTCTTTCATTAGACACAAGCTGCCCGTATGTGCATGTAAAACATCAAAAACATCAGCATGTCTCTTACTTTGGAGACCTTGGTTCACGTCTATTTTTGAACCAAATGTCAATGTTGGAAAATGACTTAGAGCCCAAACCTAAATCCCTTACCTAAACCTAATTAAGCTTTTTCATTTATAAAATGATTCATATATTAGCTTTTCTGGTGGTTGATGTCCTTCATTTAAAAATGACAGACTTATATAAACCTTTTCAATTTTTTAAGTTCTTACATTTTTGCCTTTAATAATTGTATCTTTCGGTGTATTCATTTTAATAATGAACAGAGGTATTGATGGAATCTTTTATTTATTATAGGTAAAAACTTTCTTTGAAAATCCAGTCCAAATTTGGTGACATTCTGACCTTTTCCCCAGAGATACATGTGATAAGGCATCCATTTCCTAATAAATTAATTTTGCAATAAAATATTTACATTACCAAATCTTTCAAAACTTAGACATGTTTAGGTTCTGAAAAAAATGTCAGTGCTTTGTTCTAGCTAAGTTATAGGGGTGTCGAGGAAAACTCGGGGTCTATACTTCCATAAACAACAGTGGGAGGAGAGATGCTGTTAATTTTACCTAATGTATCACATAGGTGTCCAAATCCTAGATTACATTGGAACTTGTACTTGTAAACACAAGAGATAACTATCACTGACTCACCTTCTTCCTTTTTTTTCTCCTTTTTCTTTCTTTGTCTGTGGAACAATCTGCAGAGCACAGTGGACAAGCTGATTAAGAAAACAAACCTGGCTCTGGTGGTGGGAAGCAGCAGCTGGAGAGAGCAGTTTGTTAGTGCCGTCACTGTCAGCGCAGGTGAGTCACAACGTTCTCAAATGTCTCATCTGTTCAGCCCTCTGTGACCGGACCTGTGGAAGATCGAGGCTGCGAGCCGGATCTGACCCACCAGCTGCTTCTCAACTACCTCACTTTCCTGCAGTTTTCTTTTTCCTCACTTTTTCTTTAACTTTTAATAAAATCCCAAATGCCCCATTTGCTGAATTTTTAAAAAGCCTAATTTAAGGGATTACCAGTGTAAGAACTTACAAAAACAAAGACCAACTACTGGGCAATTCAGTGCTTGTTTGCTGCTTCATTTTTATCCTGACTCTTTATTAAAAATGCATGATGTGGTGAACTCCCATGGCTCCACATAAAATCTAAACTTTGCAGCTTTCTGCCTGGTCAATTAATGGCCCCGAACAATTGATGTAAATGCATCTGCTATGATGAACCCTTTTTATTGTTGCACTTTCAAAAGCCATTCATTTGGCTTTGTGAACCTTTTAGATCTACAATACTGTACAAAGCATTTCTACTAAAAGCTGTCTAAGACACCAGAGATGTGTCGTTATATTAATACACTGTATTCTCATTGTCTCTCTTCTCTCTCTCTCTCTCTCTCTGTGGTTGCTGTCACTCAGATTTCCTGCATCAAGTATTTAGAAATAGAAAGCACTCTTTTGCCTATATATAATTAATAAGTAGTGAGTGATGTTTATATTTACACATTTAATGCAATGATAAAAACAGGTTCACTAAACAGTTTAAAGCCAGTGTGAAAAAAAACAAATCCTCAATCATCATCCCAGGTTTTTTAAGGTTTTACATAAATAATCGTTTGAATCCAAAAAGTTTTGGAATATGTTTCAACTATCGTGATATTTCCATTGGATTGGGCATAGTTAAGTTTTGATATTAATTACCAATATTAAGTAATGAATTTTGTAAACCTATCAAATCATTAGTCACACAACAGTTTGTGTTGAATTCAAAGCAGGTGTCTAATTTTGTTCAAATACGGCACCGGCTGGGGCGCCGATAGACTAGAGGACATGACGCGCCCCTTATGTACGGAGGCAATAGTCCTCAGCGCAGCGGCCGTGTGTTCCAATCTGACCTCGGCCGTTTGTCATCCCCCACTCTCTATTCCAAACATTTTCCCTCTCTCTTCAGCTGTCCTGTCTCGTTAAGGCAAATATATTTAAAAATATGTATATATGGCACCGGTTAATACTATTAAGTTGTCAATTTGCATTGGAATCACAAGACTAATACAGGCATCTCAGCTACTGGGACATCTGTATGCTAACTGCTAACTATGATATGGATAGCAAAGCATTATGTAACTCACCGTTTAGTGACTAATTGAAATGAATCTTTGCGTTTGGCAGGGCTTCTTCTTTCTCCTCTGATCCTGAATCATCAGATTCAAACATTTAGAGCTCAGCCAAGTTGATTGTCACATGGACTGCTGGTGTGTGCAGAGGCAAGCAGATGTCAATCAAACGGAGAGGGAGCTGTCAATCAGACTGTGATCTATCTCTCACAGTCTGGAGAAATTCTTTGGCCGGAGAATGAACAGTTGTTTAAGCAATTTGAAGAAATGCACTTTTACTTTTTTTACTCAGGTTTTTGTGGGTGCTTAATGAGACCCTCAACTTTGAGATCATTTTTGCATTTGAACTGTTTCAAGCCAAATTTACATCCGCTTTAAAGATGGTGGTGGTTAGTTTGTTTCTGCCTAGATTGAACTTAGTTTGATTTAAAAATTATACAGAAATTATTCTGACCAGTTCTTTGTGATATATTATCATCCAATCTTTGAACTGATATGTGAAAGCTGGGTTTAATCATACTTCACATCTAATTCTCTCAAACAATGGTTGGATTCAGGTTCAAAAACTGTATAGGCTATGTTCTTCAGATTAACCATGAACAGAAAAGTCTGCTGAATTTAAAACTTTTTATGTGTTTGGTAGTCTTTCATGCATCTGTTCTGTTTTTGCCAGGTGACGATGACGAAGAAGACAGTGGTGAGGAACGCTTGCCGTCCTGCTTTGATTACATCATGCATTTCCTGACAGTTTTCTGGAAAGTCCTCTTCGCTTTTGTCCCACCCACTGAGTACTGGAATGGCTGGGCCTGTTTTTTTGTGTCCATTTCCCTCATCGGCGTACTGACTGCTGTGACTGGGGACCTGGCCTCCCATTTCGGCTGCACCGTCGGCCTCAAAGACTCGGTCACTGCTGTTGTGTTCGTGGCACTTGGCACCTCTGTCCCAGGTGGGTGTGTGTGTATTGTCTATCAGCTCTGACACAAGATGTGCAGGGTTTGCTCTCTGGGGTTTGTCTGTACAGTAGAAGCTGCTGCTTTGGGAGACTTGTTTAACCTCTGCCTCCACCATTTATGTCGGAGTAATTCTCTGCAGAGCGCTCGCCTCCAACATTAACAAGCTGCAAACTGAGGAAAGACTCTTTCACTTGTTATTCTCTTTGTGCTGTTTGATGGTATTCCCATTGCATCATGTCCTGAACTCTGCCACAGAGAGGCACAAATGAGGACATGGAAATTAGGCTTTGACAGGTTGTAGCTCAATAAGCCCTCACACAGGTTGGCTGACTAATTATGCTGGGAATCATCCTCCATGAATTAGTAAAAGGCCAATCTTCAGGACAATGCAGTCTAACAGGTAATAGCCGTATTTGCCAGAATTATGGGTTCATTTTGGTGTGCAGACAGATTCAGAGACATTATCTGCTGCATACATTTGTTAGGATTGACTTTTGTAATGCATATTTGTGCTTTGGAAATGGACTATCTAGTAAGCTATCAGGACCAGAATGAGAGAAAACATGATGGAAGAATTGGTAAAAGATAAAAATGCTGTGAATGTAAAGCTGCCAAACAGTAACACATAGGCTACTGCTCCCAAATGAGGCACCAATGTAAAAGGTTTGATAGTATAAACGTGCTTTTACCATCAGATTAAAAATAAAAAAACTAACTACTTTTTAGATCAGTCAGAAGCCATCTGTAGAAACAAAGTGCATGTCTCTCAGTCTCTGACTGGTGTTTGTCCTCCTCCACAGTAGCTTTCTCGTATTAACCCAGGACGACCTCTCCAGTGGGCCACAACCTTCTGGCAAAGGGTTTGCAGAAAATCTGGCAAAAATCCATTTGAAACCTAAAGCAATAGTTTGACAGGGAAATATGTTTTGTTTTTTTTAAAAATTTTATCTTTGCCAGACAGTTAATTTAGAAGATCATGCCACTTTCAAGCCTGTATGTTACACCAAATATGATGCTGCAGCCAAGACACAGTAATATTAGTTTGTCTTAGCTTTGCTTAGCTTAGCTTGGTTTAGTGTAGACAAATAAAAAGTGGGGACACAGCTAGCCAAAGGTAACAAACTTAACTGCAGGCTTGGCAGGTTATTAGAAATGGAGACAAAGATGAGCATTTCCCAGCTGAGATTATAATTACACTGAACACTAAAGGGATAGGCATGTCCTCATTAGAGATGAGAGGTGTAAACACACAAAATTACTACAACTTCTCGGTTTGGATCAGGTCTGAGACCCTTGTTGTGATTTATTGCCCTATATTAACAATATTAAAAATAAAAAATATTCAATGTGATTTAAAAAGTAAAAAGCAATGAACGATGTTTATTGAAGGATTCTTATCAGATAAGGTCTAACTACTATTTTACCTCTAAAGCTTTTTTCAGGTCAGGGAAAGTAGATCTGATTTTCACAGATTCCTCTGGATCTGATGTTCTTTCTTCAGTATGAATCCATATTTCTCTTTCTTAAACAGATACTTTTGCCAGTAAAGTCGCCGCCATCCAGGACCAGTATGCAGACGCCTCCATCGGCAACGTGACGGGCAGCAACGCGGTGAATGTCTTCTTGGGCATCGGGGTGGCATGGACCATCGCTTCTGTTTACTGGCATACCAAAGGCAAGGTGTTCAAGGTGGACCCCGGCTCCTTGGCCTTTTCCGTCACTCTCTTCACCATCATGGCGCTGGTGTGTGTGCTGGTGCTGCTCTACCGCCGACGTCCCAATGTGGCAGGCGGAG
This sequence comes from Labrus mixtus, assembly GCF_963584025.1. Classification (NCBI taxonomy): domain Eukaryota; kingdom Metazoa; phylum Chordata; class Actinopteri; order Labriformes; family Labridae; genus Labrus; species Labrus mixtus. The sequence continues at coordinate 19,551,706 of NC_083625.1, read as the reverse complement.
AGCTGGGGGGCCCACGGACACCCAAGCTCTTCACTTTAATGTTGTTCATTTCCTTGTGGTTCATCTACATCCTGCTATCCTCACTGGAGGCATACTGCCACGTGCCTGGCTTCTGAGACTGAGGGAAACGCACAGACCAGCTCCTCTCCTTGTTTTTATGATCTTCTGGTGTGTTTTCTCTCGTTTTTTTGTCTATTTTCGCAAAGGTTTATATATCGATTTGTATCATAAGTTATTATTGATACCGCACAATATCTGACTTTGAATCTTTGGACTTTTGCTACCACCCACTTTGCTGTGAAGCACAGCTTTAGCCACTGAACGTGAGCCCTTCCTCTTTTTTGAAACATTTTATTCCACAGGACATTTATCTAATCACTGCTATCAGCATCGATCACATGAAACCTTTTGACACTTTTCTGGCATCATGTCCTTTTCTCTGTGTGGACATTTTTTGTGTTATAAAGTGTTAAAGAAAGCACAAGAAAAAGTAAGCACTTGTTATTTTAAGGGTGTTATAACATGAGAATTGCAGTTGGTGCATGGGGCGACATTATACTTGACATTTACGTACCAAGAAAGACATTACCGAGGCTGAAGTGACTCGTAAAATGTGTGTTGATATTTATTACTCAATCTATACATTAATTATTCATTGTATATCATGTAAAAGGTGAACATCGTGCTTGGGAGTTTTGTGAAAGAGTAGGTGTGTTTTTTTAATTTTTGCACGTTATCAGAATAAGAGTTTCTTGGTAATCTATTTTAAAAAGTACTGTATGTAATATTTTGACATGGCTGTTGACGTGTTGATGTGTTCCTGTACATGTGAAACACAGCTGTATCACAATCTCTTCACTGCCTGGTCCCCTTTCCTGCTAAGCTTTTCAGTCAGTGTCATATTCAGGGTTTTAGAACGCCTTTTTTATTTTTACAACATAAATCAACCGGAGCAGAGTTCCGCTTTGAATTGTACTATGAAGTATAAAAAATATTTTTTTTGCGTGGCTGTGTGTGTGTGTGTGTGTGTGTGTGTGTGTGTGTGTGTGCTTCTCTGCTCTCCAGCACAAGTTGGAGAAAGGCTTTGCACTATCTGATCATTGATAACACAATCATTGCTGGTGTTCATGACATTAAAGTGCAGCCTGATAGTCTGTCGCGCTGACACTGTGAACATTTTTAACATAACCACTTTGAGAAAAAGCACAGTTTTTTTTTGTTCAGTTAACGTAAGCAGGTTTTAGATCCTAATCATAGCACAATCACTGAGAAGCTCCATCCTTTTCGATGAGAAAATTTGCCAAAAGAGAAGACATGTACAGAACTCCCTGAGGATGTCTCCTTGTGTTGCACAGCAGTTGATATTGAAGTTTGGTTTTTATTTAACCTAGACTCTGTAGAGCCATATTTATTGTAAAAGTATTACAGTAGAGGTATTTATATGATAAATTTCAGTTTTATTGATATGCACGTTTAATGTACAAAAAGTGGAAATAAATGTTGCTGATTTATGATGATGTGAAATGTTTTGCTTGTGTCTTAATTCTACATTTAAACCATTAAAAAAAAATGAAAACCCCTCAGACCTCAGAAACTGTTCTTTAGGAGGGGGTATTAACTGTGACGATGATGTCAACAGAGTCAGTTTGACCTTTTTCAGTTTTATGATATTTAAGAGCATTTACTCTTTCAGTAATGTGAGATGTGAACAGACAGATACAATAATAAAATCTTTAGAAATCACTC